>NC_142928.1:117476192-117478692 GCF_046866305.1 Octopus bimaculoides | reverse complement strand
TGTAGGTATGTACATATACATACATGTACGTATATATGCATATACTCATATATTGTTTGTATTATATATATATATATATATATATATATATATATATATATATATATATATATATATATATATATATATATATATATATATATATATATATATATATATATATATGTGTGTGTGTGTGTGTGTGTGTGTGTGTGTGTGTGTGTGTATGTATGTATATATATATGTATATATACATGTATATATATATATATAGGTATGTATATATGTATATAAATATATATGTATATAAATATATATGTATATATATATATGCATATATATATATATATATATACGTATGTATGTATATAGAGATATATGTATATATATAAATATGTGCGTGTGTATATGTATGTCTGTATGTGTATATGTGTATGTATGCATGCATTTATGTATGAAGGAAGGAAGAAAGAGGTTTAGGAGCTTAGGACTGGATGAGCGGGAACATTTTTATTCAAAAGTGGAGAAGTAGTTCCAGTAATGTGGAGGTGGGCTGATGAAGAAATTAGGAGAAAAGACATAGTCAATCGATTCTTGTATCCGTTCTAGTGTTAGCAGTCTTTCATAGGGAAAAGTGCAGCCAAGGGAAC
This sequence comes from Octopus bimaculoides, assembly GCF_046866305.1. Taxonomy (NCBI): domain Eukaryota; kingdom Metazoa; phylum Mollusca; class Cephalopoda; order Octopoda; family Octopodidae; genus Octopus; species Octopus bimaculoides. The sequence continues at coordinate 117,478,063 of NC_142928.1, read as the reverse complement.
CAGCACAGATACCTCTCTCATTTTCTTGCTTTATCTCTCTCTCTCTCTCTCTCTCTCTCTCTCTCTCTCTCTCTCTCTCTCTCTCTCCCTCTCTCTCCCCCCTTTCTCTCTCTCTTTCTGTCTCTCTCTCCCCTCTCTCTTTCTCTCTCTCTCTCTCAATCTCTCTCTAATTTCGATTTATCGGTCATTTCCCTCAATATAATACAATATTTCTTCTTCTTCTTCTTCTTCTTCTGTTGTTGTTCATTGTTTTTATACTCTGCCATTATCGTTGTTCTTACTTTTTGAAGTATCTATTAAGACTTGCATTGTTGCATTGTGTGTCCTAATGAAGCCCGAAAGGATATATATATATATATATATATATATATGTGTGTGTGTGTGTGTGTGTGTGTGTGTGTGTGTGTGTGTGTGTGTGTGTGTGTGTGTGTGTGTGTGTGTGTTTGTGTATATATGTGTATATATGTTATTACGCGTGTTGAACGTTTCTTGCCGGATCTGATGATGTTCATTATAAGAGATTATACATCTTTGAATTGTTCCTTGACTTCTGAACTTCTTAACACTCAATGTTTCCAGGTCAGAGACATTCAAATTTTACATAGTACGAAAGCACCAAGTATTCACCGCCCACTTCAAAAGTTGTAGACATAGCAGTCCCAATCATATTTACTGAGAGACCTTCAATGCGACCGCTCAGTTAGCTAGACAACACAGCTAAAAATCTCTCGTATCATACTGTGCTATCGTTAACTTAATCAAAGAACATAATATAATCTTGTTCTAGATACTTTATGCCTCCAAATAGATAAGATAACAATGGTTATAAATCTACTCAGTTACTATTGAACACAACTAAAACAATAGCAAGAACATCCAAATTTCATTTCATAACGTTGGTTTCTAACACAAGAAGACTCCACTACCTGGAATGTGCATTATTTCATCAACCTCCCAGAAGGATGTAATATGAAATCGATCTTGGGAATACTCAGTTTTTACAACCACATACAGTACTCGCGTAGCAACACAGCTTTTGACTATAGTCGATTATATCGACATTAATAAATAACTGGCACTTATTTAATTGATGAGGGTAGAAAGAAAGTCAAATGCTACCTCTGCGTGTTTCGAAATCAGACTGTTCCGAATCGGATTGTTATGGGTCACAACAAAATGTGGTATAGTATTTCTATCTAATATACCAATCCACCACCCGTTCCACAGTTCATAGTAGTCTTAATAGCAAAAGGATCTTTGAAAACTGTTGATGCTGCCATCAACAATGCTAGATGCCCAGTTGTGAATGAACTTAAAACAATTTTTGTTAGCATACCCCCACCTATACTACACTTTTAGTGCCACTTTCCAACTTATCTAATTTCTTTTATTAAACTATAATAATCTCTGTATGGATTTAGAAATGTACTCATATTGACTTATATTAGTTCCGGGTTCAGTGAAACTGCGAGGAATATTGGGCAAGTGCCTTCTACTATAGTCTCGAGCAGACCAAAGCTTTGTGGGTTGGATGTGGTAGACGGAAACTGAAAGGAGTCCGTTGTATATATATGTATATACGTGTTTGTGTGTGTGTGTGTGTGTGTGTGTGTGTGTGTGTGTGTGTGTGTATGTGTGTGTGTGAGTCTGTCTGTCTGTCTGTGTCTGTGTTCGATAAACGGTGTTTGTGTGTTTAAGTCTTCAAAGCTGTGCTACAGCATGGCTGCAGAGAAATGTCTGAAACGAGTAAGCGATAAGAGATAAGTTGTGCATCTACATTTTATCTCAACCATTCTAACTACTTACTACTATTGCATACACTTTTCTCCTTTTCTCAAAAACCCTAAACACTCATATAAAACATTGATCTT
>NC_142928.1:117468692-117471192 GCF_046866305.1 Octopus bimaculoides | reverse complement strand
GTTTATTTTAATGAAGATTGTGTCTCTTTAATTTCGGACACCTCTCATACGTTCCTTTATTAATTGTTTTCAACATTCACCCACAATTTACTATATTTTATCCAAATACTGCTCTGCGTTTTGCTCCATTTGTGGATGACCCATTATGCCCCACCAAATATTAAATTTTCTGATTTTTATACGAACCGAGCATCCCAAATTATTTCTCAATTCATCAGAAGTGCCTAGAATCATTATGCACAGTTTGAGACAATAAATTAAAGTTAACTGTTATATGTTGGTTTTGATAAGGTTTTCAAAATTTTGGAAAAATACATCACTCCACTCTATATATATAATATAATATATGATTTATATAAAAAGAAAGAATATATATACATGTGTGTGTGTATAAGTTTGCTCATTTGCTGTACTTATAGCAAATAAAAATAAACGTCATTATAACCATTTTTATTGTGATTAGTATATACACAGAAAGTGTGAGAGTGAAAGAGAGAGGATGAGAGAGAAATGTGGAGAGAAAGATAGATAGATAGATAGATAGATACATTTCTTTTATTAGCCACACAGGGCTCAACGAAGTTGGGACAAATACAATGTAGAGCTTTTCTTTTTGGGAGGGGGAAGGAAGGAAAAAAAAAAAATTGGTGGTGTCGATCCAGATAGATAGGTAGGTAGATAGATAGATAGATAGATAGATAGATAGATAGATAGATAGAAAGATAGATAGATAGATAGATAGAGAGAGAGAGAGAGAGAGAGAGAGAGAGAGAGTGATATAGACAGATAAAGAGAGAGAGAGAGAGAGAGATTTGTTCGACGCTGATTATTTTCGTTTCATCGTTTATGTTTCATCTATCATTTCTTTGCAGACGTTTGTGTGTAATTTTAAGGACGTTTGTCGACTAATACTTGACATTCGATTATTTGACTACATGGGCTTTATATAGAATGGAAGGTATAGTGGGTGGGGAGGGAGAGAGATAAATATCTTGTTTCCTGCCTGTATCTGACTGTTTAGCTATGAACATATTTTCTGAAGAGTCATTATTATACACAGAATTCAATATAGAACTTTTTATTTTATTTTATCATACTTTAATTCGTATCTTAAAGTATTTGCTTATCTATTACGGCATGTGTGGTTAAACGAAGAGGTTCAAATATGTGGATCCATAAAAAGAGCATCTTACTTACAGAGATTTTCAGAAATACCCAGTATGGTAAACATCAATACGAAAGGCGTTTTCATTCTAAAGAGACTTTGAAAATGTCTTAAAGTAACATAAATATCGGTTATAACAATCGGCTAGAATTACCTTATTTAGTAGACCAGTTGTTCTGGAACGACTGAAGTATACTTCTGATTTCAGATGACGTCGTAGGAGAAAATTTAAGGGACGTCAGTTCTGAAGACGTTTGTTGCTGTAGAACTAAATATCGTGCCTCACTATATACCGTTATAAACAATTGTTGTGGGACACCGTTGTGTTGAAATATCTTACGTCGATCCGATAACGCTTATCTGATTAAGTGATACCGTTGCATCACTGTTAGTAATATGTGTACATATATAGATGTTTTCGATCCGGTTTGGATGCTTTGCCATCAAATTTGATTGCAAAGAATTCAAATTTGATGGCAAAGAATCCAAACTAGATCGAAAACATATATGTATGTATATACATATATGTGTATGTGTATGTATGTGTGTGTGCGTGTGTGTGTGTGTTTATGTGTGTGTGTGTGTGTGTGTGTGTGTGTCTGTGTGCGTGTGCGTGCGTGTGCGTACGCGAGTGTGAATGTATAATATATATATTATCCGAAATGTAGAATATTGAATATTCATCACGGCTAATCTTACCAACCAGTTTCGCGTAAAGAATATAATGGATTATATAACTTTACGCTCATCAGAGTGTTAGCCGATATGGAAGGGAATATGGTGACTGTCAGGAGGTATGAGAGGTGAGCATATTTATTTAACCACTTGTCATCCTTAGGGTTGCAGCCGTTTCGCAGCCTTCGTCATATAATAATTTCAGTGTAAAAAAAAAATATGTTTGCATGTCTGATCTAATATGTATGTTACGCATCATAAAATACGATTGGATATTTATATCTCTGTTCGCAGCTTTAGAATTCGTGTAACAACGACTGTCTGGCGATTTGATGCATAAACTTCGTTTATCTGCACTGGTTTATAAATATACAATTACATTGGATAATGCGCAGCATGCATTTTTGTGCACACATGTAAACATAAGTTATTATACACGGAAATTATTATTACATGATGAAGGCTGTAAAAGTGTAATGAATGAAAAAAGAAAAGGGAAAAAATAAATTTTGTGTGTGGTGTATGTGTGCAAAGAAAGGGGAAGTGAGGAGAGAGAGAGAGAGAGAGAGAGAGAGAGAGAGAGAGAGAGAGAGAGAGAGAGAGAGAGAGAGAGAAGGAGCAGAGAAATGGAATGTAGTCACGCTGATAACGATTTTCAAC
>NC_142928.1:117458692-117461192 GCF_046866305.1 Octopus bimaculoides | reverse complement strand
TACTTGCATACATGAATGTCACTCTAACTATCTTTCTGTGTACGTCTGTCTGTCTCTTTCTCTCTCTCTCTCTCTATATATATATATATATATATATATATATATACATATATATACATATATTGTTTATATATATATATATATTTATATATATATATATATACACATATGTATAACAGGCACTCCGTCATGTACGACGACGTGTGTTCCAGCTTATCCGACCATCGCAACTCTGTGGTCATTAAAAAAAAAAGTTGGGGGAACCATTAACGTAGTTCTCAGGAGGATTCAGTATTGTACAGAATGTGACGGGGACAGCAATTTCAAGTACAGGTACAACTCATTTTAGCCTGCTAAGTGAACTGGAGCAACGAGAAATAAACACTTTAGAATGAAGTATGTTGCTGAAGGACAGAACGCGGTGCCGGGAATTGAACTCACGAGAATTGAACTCACGGAAATTGAACTCGAGAACGGTATACCACTAACCGCGAGGCCACTCGGCTTCAAGATATTTGTATGTATACACATGTATATTCATGCTGTACTGATATTCACGTGTGCGTGTATATATATATATATATGTATATATATATATATATATATATATATATATATATATATATATACACACCTATTGATATATATATATATATATATAAATATATATATATATATATATATATATATATATACACACACCTATTGATATATATATATATATATTATGTATATACATACACATACACAACGACGCATGCTTGCATAAAGACATATTTATTCCCTCTATTTTTTATCATCAGAAATTTACAATAGAGACCCTTGCGCCAACGTTCATGTACCAAATGCACTGTACGAAACTTTGGGTCGTCTTGAAATTTCTACCGGTGTATAATGAAAAGACTAAATGTGGTCATGTACTGAGGCATATTTCTTCTGCTTGTCCTACTAAACCAGAATTTACACATAATGATATATTCATACATATATGTTAGTGTATATATATGTATATGTCTGTGTATGTTAGTGTTTATGTATGCTTGTGTATGAGATCGTGTGTGTACTCGTATATGTGTAGAAATTTATGCATGTGCTTATGTATATACACGTTTGCTGCAGAAAGAAACCCATACTTTCTTCCACATATATATAAATACATTATGCTAGCCAGGTTCCTGCATGTCATGCTGATGAGGTAATCGCCTGAATAATACTTATCCCACCAACTATTATATATGCGTATGTCTGTCTATGTATCTGTGTGTGCGTAAAACATAGAAAATAAGTACCCACACACACACACACGCGCATGCACACTCACATGCATGCATACATACATACATACATACATACATACACACATAAATACATAGATGTCTACTTGAATGTATATATTGATATATATGTGCATAATTAAAAGCATAGAATATAGGAGGCACTGCTCCAGGGCGGCCAGAAAATCAGCACTAGAATGAAAGCCATCTTATTCATACTACGAGTTCTTCAATATATTGCTTTATATGTAATTACTTATGCCATAAATAATATACTGCCAATCATATATTGCATGCATATTCATACATAAATTCACAAATATATACATACCTATATGTAACTTTATACATGTATGTAAAATAACATGTATTTACATGTTTACATCTGTAGGTGTTTAGATAGACTCCGTTATGTATTTACGGTAGCACCAGGCTTCTCTCTTTTCATTCTTAACAGCACAGGCCGTGAATTTATGTGCATGCGTTAAATCGTATGTTTGTATACATATATTAGATCTGCAATTCTACACCATGCACGCGCACGCACACACACACACACACACACACACACATTCTTATATACATACATATGTGTGTATACATGCATATAAATATATATATGTACATATGTATGTATATGTATATATTTATACGTGTACATCTATCGCATGTATACATGTAGATACTTAATTGTTTATAAATACATAGGAAATGAAATGTTGTCATTAGATAATTCAGAGTTAATTATAATAATAATAATAATAGTGGAATCACAGTCCATATATATAAATATATGTATGTGTGCGTGTGTATGCCTGTGTTGATGTGTGAGTGTGTGTGTGTGTGCGTGTGTGTCTGTGTCTCTGTGTGTGTATTAAAATTCATGTCTGTTATAAAGAATACAAGATTCATGCATTGATAAATGATTTATTTGTGTCTGTTTATCTGTCTTTCCCTCAGTATAAAGCAGCCACGTGAAAAAGATTTTCTAAATATAAGCACATACCCACATACACTTATACACTTTCACATATATCTGATAAATACACAGATACGCAGAGAGGTAAATTGATTGACGAATAGCTAATGGAAGATAAATGTAGATATATAGCTATTTATGTTTGTGTTATATATATATATATGTATATATATATATATATATATATATATATATATACATACATACGTATATATTATATATACTTGTATATACATACATATATAGA
>NC_142928.1:117433692-117443692 GCF_046866305.1 Octopus bimaculoides | reverse complement strand
GATTTTCCAAGAACGTCGTTGTTCTTGCCTGTCATTAAAACTCTGTCGAACGCCAAAGTGAAACATCTACCATGCATCTCACAGCCCTACAGTTTGAGGGCTGTGAGCGTTGGTCGACAATCTAAGTGACAGGAATCCTGCCTTGGTCTAAACTCGATGCAACTCAGTCAAATAACGCGCTGTGGAAAAGCAAGTCTGACAAACAACGACAGGCACACTGTTCGCCGTCAAGGAAACTCTGGAGATGTCACAGCTTCAACGCATATCTACGCATAATCAGCCACGCTATGCCCAGTCCTCCATTTAGCTGGTGCTGATAACAAATGGGGCACCTAACCAGTGGAACACGTCGCTTCCGCGAACGTGGAGTTTGTGGAGTTTTCCCTATGTTAGAAATAACTAGTAGAACCGGTAACACGGCGGACAAAATGCTTAGCGGCATTTCATCCGACTGCACGTTCTGAGATCAAATTCTGCTGAGGTCGACTTGGCCTTTCATCCTTTAGGAGTTGATAAATTAAGAGCCAGTGAAATACTGGGATCGATGTATTTGTGGTACAAATATGTGAAACCCAATATACCCATCATGACTGCTCGTCTAATAAGGGTACACCATGTATGAATTCACGGTGACACTAAAACACGCCCACAAAAGTGTGATAACCCGTAGAAGGGGAAATGTTTCTTCTGGTTAAGTCCACAGGCAGCGACTGCAACAATACCCGTAACAGCAGTAACAACCTCAGCAGCAACTGAAGCAGCAGCAGCAGCAGCAGCAGTAGCAGCAGCAGCAAAAACAAGAGGCCGCAACATCAACAAAAACATCAGAAGAATTACCGTTATCAAGAGCCACCACCTCACAGAATAAAGCGTCTGTAAACTCTAGAACAACAACAGAACAGCAACCTATGACATGCCCATCCTAAATCACATTATGCAGTCACGTCAGGTCGAGTGGTGAAAGTGAGGACGATGAACCTAATTAGCAAAAATCGTTAATGAAAAGAAAAGGAAAAGAAAAAGTATTCCAACGGAAAAAAAAAACAGTGAGATTTGGGCAAACGAGGGGAATGTTTTCAAGAAAGTATATACCAGAACTGGTTGAATTGCTTGGGGTCTGGTTTGGTTCAGATCTTCAAGTTGCCTCTTACATTCTATGTAGTATCGATGGAGGGTATTGAGAGAGATAAACCGTACAGCGTTTTCAAATCGGAGATTATATATAATTAACAAAAGAACACGATCCAGTATTACTACTAGCGTACGTTTTCGGTTGTCGATTGACTATCTGGTGGCTTACAAAGACGAAGTATATTTATTTAATTATATATAATATATGTACATAGGTATATGATATATACGGATTTATATATTATACTTAAAGAAGTTGATGAAAGTTTAGTTGAAGAACGATGACCCTTTACCAGCGATTAAGAAGGAACTTAGGCAATCCTCTCAGGGTTTTCTATGCAGCCAGATATATTCTAAACATGATAGCAGCGGTCGAATAAAATCACAAAAAGTTAGCAATCCATAAACATTGAACGAGAGTATTGGGAGAGCATTACGTTATTCACCTTTATTCTTTGACACATCTAACTTTTGACACCACAGTTCAAAAGTATCGTCTCCCGACAGCCGAAAACGTTCGCCAGTAGTAATACTGCACCATATACTTATGGAAATTAATATATAATCTTCGATTTGTAAACGCTGTTCGGTTTACTTCTATCAACTCCGCCAGATCTACTTATAATGCGAGAGGTAACTGACCAATGGTGACTTTATTGTTCAGCAGCTGTGAATGATAGTCAATGCTTATTTTCCTCTTCTCCCCCCACCTTCCTCAATAATGTACAGAACGAGAGAATCAATAGAACGCCTGCAAAATGTTTTGTTATACTTGTTCATCCTCAGCTCAGTTACGACTGTGCAAATTTATGATCAAAAAGCATTCCAACCATTCAATGTTTCTTTCCTTTTTTTTATAATGTTAGTGTATCATTTCAAGGTGATTTGGCGGCCATTCTGGGCAGCCCATGAACCAATATACTGTCAGTGAATACTCTGTGGCATTGTTATGTGACTAAATTCCATAAGTGTCTCCTTTGACTTTCATCCTACCGTTTTCATTGAATTAATAAGAACTCACTGATTTTATTGATTATACATCTCTCACCAAGTGTGTGAAGTTTTCCTATGTTAAAAATAATATAGAACTATTAAGTCTACCCTAACTAGTAGCAGAACGGGAGAACTGTGAGCCGAAAAATGGTAGCGCTGCTGAGATAAAACTTCAGTGATCTCGTCGGAAAAAAACATGAATGATCCTCAATAGATCCATCCACGACAACTTCCATTTCATCCGAGATGACATATATAAGGTAGGAAACAGACGTGGCTTCAGTAAAGGCACTGGTGAATATGGATCAGTCAAAATCTTTTGATTAGAGTCCGAGCATCGCTTGCCTAAAAGTGGTCGGTTTCATACCTATATTTAGAGGCTGGATTGCTCCAGAATATATTCGCGCGCTCGCTTAATCAAGGGTATCTTCTCGTCAATTTTGTAGGGTATGGGCTCTCTGGTAATTGCTGTAGAAGTTGAAAGAGTTGAATAAACATGCCGAAGTCGACTTTATCTTTTATTCTTTGTCTTAAATAAAATAAGTAAAAGTCAAATAGTGGGAATGATGTAATTGACTTATCCTATTACACTAAAACTGTTGGCTTTGCCAAAATTTAAAGCCATTATCACTATTATTAGGGTGGCTAAGTAGGCAGAATTATTAGGGTGGGGAGCTGGCAGAATCACTAGGACGTCGCACAAAATGCTTAGCGACATTTCGTCCATCTTTACGTTCTGAGTTCAAATTCCACCAAGGTCAACTTTGCATTTCATCTTTTCGGGGTTCATAAAATAAGTACCAGTTGAGTACTGGGGTTGATGTAACCGACTTACCCCTTGCATAAAATTGCTGGCCCTGTGTCAAAATTTGAAATTATTATTATTTTATGTTTGACTTTTGTTTTGCATTTGTACAAGTTGGATCCAAGTCTCACCCAGAGACCTCAAGAGACAAGTTAGAAGTTCATGTAGGTGTTATGCCTTGGGTACTATATATTTGGATTTGTACAGTTTTGTTCTAGTGAATGTTTAAGAAACCATAAGAAAATTATGTGTTTGTTTTAAAATTTGAGATCACATAGACAGTATTTTACGTAGGATATCGGCAGTTCCTATGAGCACTATCTTTTGAACTTCAGCCATTTTGGGGTTTCCTGGTATCTGAGCTAGGTAGTAATCAGCCCGTTTCGCTGTCATTCCCAGGGCACCTATGACAATAGGTATTGTTTTCGTCTTCAGATTCCACATTTTGCTAATTTCTATTTCAAGATCTTTATATTTGCTCAGTTTTTGGTAGGTCTTGACAGATACGTTTATATCGATTGGGACAGTCATATCAATGAGGAGGCATGATTTTTGTCTGAAGTCTTTCAATATGATGTCTGGCCTATTTGCGTCTATCTTTCTGTCAGTTTGAATGGTGAAGTTCCAGAGAAGTGCAATGTGATCATTTTCAAGTACTGGGGGTGGTTTGTGTTCCCACCAGTTTTTATCATGAGGCAAGTCCAGGTTTTTGCATATTACCCAGTGAATATATTGTGCAGCTCTATCATGCCTGTTGAGATACTCTGTAGGCGCAAGCAGACTGCACATGGAGACAACATGATCGATGGTCTCATTTTGTTGTTGGCATATACGACATAATGGGGAGCTGCCGTTCTTTAATATGTTGGCCTGGTAGTTCTTTGTAGGTAGGCGTTGATCTTGGGCTGCTATGATAAACCCCTCTGTTTCTGATTTCAAGCCAGAGGCCATTAGCCATTGATGGGTAAGGGCTTTGTCAATATCTGCATTATTCGCTCTCTTTGGGTATTTGCCATTGAGAGGTTTTCCATGCCATTTTTCAGTCATAATATCTAAGGCAGCAATTTTAACACGGGTTTTCAAGCGCTTAGCTTTTTCTGCAGGTGTTTCTAGTTCGTCTAATTCTTGAATTTGTTGCAATTGGAATTCACTTAGATATTCCTTTGCCTGTTTTGTTACTGAGTAAGATGCTTTCTTGCTTTCATGTTTTGAGACAAGTTTTAGCATCCAGTCCTCAGAGTTTTTCAGATAGGTGTCTAGGCCAATTGTGGCTACCTTCATTGTTAATGCCAGCTGCAGAAGTCCTCGGCCTCCCTCTTTTCTTGGCAGATAAAGACGTTCTATATCTGCCTTAGGGTGGTGCATTCTATGCATTGTCAACAGTTTTCGTATTTTTCTGTCAACATTACATATTTCAGTAATTGACCAGTTTATTGCGGGTGATTAGAGTCATCTGAGCGTCAGCCGAAATACCTAACGGTTTGTGTTCCGAATCTTCTGAGTTGAGTCTTGCCTTTGCTTTTCATTCATCCGGGTTAAAGTACCAGTCAAGTAGTTGGTAAATATTATCGGTTATTCCCTCTCCAACATTGCCGGCTTTGTGCCTAAAATTGAAATACTTGTACTAGAGTCGATTTAACTGGCTATGATCTTTTCCTTCGTTGTTTTGGCCCAATGTAAGCAATCATTGCTAGATGCCCTCTATCTCTGTTTTATTCCACTATGGTAACTTCTCTTCAAAGCAACTAATTTCATACACTCTCCACTTAAGACAAACCCATGCCATAGTCTCTCTTCTGCCACCCTCATAGTTTCTTTTCTCTCTGAGCCTGCATAAAATATTTTATTCATCCATTTTGTTTTAGAGTTGCAACCCACTAGATTCCTGAACATTCCATGATTTTTTTTGTGCATACATGGTCCTACAAATGTTTATGCTAGCTATATACTTTATGGATGATAGAAAGATAAATGGTTCAAATGTGCAAAAACAAAAGGCAGAGACAGGGAAGAACAAAGAAGGTGTATTAATTTGACGCCCAGGAAAAATGGAAAAGCCTTTGACATTTCGAACCCACACTCTTTGACAGAAAGATAAACATTATTGAAGTGGAATTTCTTATCTACACAAGTCGAATATCAATGCTGTTACATATTTATTCCAGTTCTCTACTTTTGTTTTTATACCGCTTTGTAAGATTAACCAACAAGGACATTGCTCATATGGTCACTGAACATGCTTAAAGTAATTCTTTCTAGTATAGGCACATATAATTTTATTCTGTGTGGTGGGGAGTGCTAGTCGGTTACATTGGCCCCAGTGCTCGACAGGCGCTTATTTTAATCGATCCTGGAAGGATTAAAGGCAAAATAGACCTCTGCGGAACTTCAATGTAAAACTGGAAGAAATGCCTCGGAGTATTTTGTACGGTGTACTAACAATTCTGCCAGTTCACCGCTTTAACTTCGCGTAAAATAATAGCCACATCTCCTTCAAATTAAAGTATAATTACTTTTTAAAAATTCAAAAAGACACACTAAACAATACAATACAGGAAATTAATATGGAGAGAACAGGCAAAGCTTAAACGGCATTCATCGTATGTTTGATTGATTTCAATCTACTTCGGGGTGGAACAGCAACCACAACTTCGGTCTTCGAAAGCAACATTGATTTATAACTGTGAGGGGGTATGCATATTTCATTGACTGGAACTTATGTATTACTGGTACATTGTTTATCAACTCTACAGAAATAAAACAATGCAAACTGAGTGTTTGAGAGTTACTATAAAAGGGTGTAATTATATACTGCTATGCATTTCGTTCAGCACAATTCGCCTTCCATTTGAATTCTTCCACATGTGAAACATTACATGTAAATGTAAAGAAAACAAGTAATATATATTCCTTTACATTGTCAAAATAAATAATTATTGTTGGAGAAGACACACTATAATATGAGTGTGTGTGTTTGAGTGTGTAAGACGAAACGCATACAAGCAAACATATTTGTTGCATATACGTGTATGTGCGCATGTGGCTGGGTGAATTGTTAAGTAAATACAAAAACTCAGGAACCATGGAGGTGGACTGTGTAAGCAAGAATTTAATGGTATTGTGTACGTTCGTATGCTACTGAGGGAGGAAATTCCAATATTACGGACAAACTCTTTCATGGTGCGTAGAATATTTATGTATAAATTTCAAATCAAGCACGCAAACATATACACATGCATAAAGTTACGGACAATCATATTTAACATGTTCGTCAACATTTACATATAGAAAGACAATACACTGCAAAAGGTGTCTCGATCGAAGCAATTCGCCTTATTGACAATATTGGTATAAACACACCACTAGACCATGAGTAGGATATATGAGTTTCTGCATCAATACGCTTGCTTCATCGGCTATGTATACCGAGCCATCATTCATGGTCATCTAGAGTTGGTCGCTCTTATATTAGCATAGCGAATGGTACATTTACTGATGCACCAATAGCTTTATCAAGCTGAAATAACTCATCTAGGGACGTGTTAAGTGGGGTTGACTGAAATATAGTTACGTACAGTCATAACATGTTCGAGGACATTCGGACATGGTAGGACAAAATCCTGTAGAAGTTATCTCGAGAGAAGAAAATTCTCATGCGTTTCTGCGTTTGTTACGTTTCATCAACTACACCCATATTGCATATAAAGAGAATTTCTTCACTAGAGACCACATTCTCATTCCATGTCCGTAAGTATACGAACATGTCAAATACGACTGTGCATAACTACATTTCCTTCAGCGCAGCTTAGTTGCACTTCTGACTTATTTATTCGATCCTGATAAAGCTTTTCGCACATCAGCAAATGTTCCATTTGTCATTCTTATACAAGAGCAGCTGACAAGAGCAACTGACAGATAGATATACGCAGACGATAAAATGTAATTATGCAGATACTCATGCGCCCTACTGTCTACTGCCATTATTCATATCTGAGAGTTGTGTTCACATCCATATTGTTTACAAGGAGAATTTCTTCACTACAAAGAACTTGTGCAGCGTATTTTCGTTCCATATCCGAATGTACCGTATATGTTAAATATGACTGTATATAACTGATTTCATTAAACGCTAGTTAGTTCAGCACTAACTGATATATATGCATAAACATCCACCCAAATGCATGCGTACATATGTACAGCATATGGCCATATACACACACACACACACACACATACACATATATATTATTCCTATAGTTGTTGTTGTTCCATCTTTTCGCGTGATAATCGTTCAAGAGATATCTGTGCTTTAATGGATTATAGTCATATGCTTATAAGACACGTCTGCCTCTTTCTAAATTGTCCAAAGTTAAATATCTGATGAGAATCAAGAGCCGGATAACCGAAACCTCTCTTAAACGAAAATTTCATATCAGAGCACCTATCAAATGACTCTCAATAATTCTCAAACACATTTGGTTTGCGGTCCAGACTGAAGCATAAACTATTCCCTGCTGACCGGATTGTGACAATTATTCTTACAATAAGTGTCATAATGTAGAACAAAATAAATACATAAAAGTGTCAATAACCTTATAACAACTTTATTAACAATAAAGACAGAAACATGAGGTATTAGCAAAGTTTGTGGGCAGAGATGTATGGTGAAAACTCATCAACATGGTATTAGGCTCTGCAGTGACAACCATGACTTTGAGACTCAGTCTCAATTCATGGCTAACCACTTCATCCTTTGTGGATATCCCCTCACCACTATCCACGCAGCTCTTCCCAGAACACGTTCCGTGGACTGTGTCTCTGCTCTTTCCCCGCCCCCACCCCGCCGTTGCCCGTCTCCTGTTTCTTCTCACCTACCACCCCTCCACTCTGTCCCTTCAAGGCATCAGTCTCCGAACCTTCCGGCGATTCCAGTCCGACCCCTCCACCTTGCACATCTTCCCAACTTACCTCTTCCCTCTTTCAAACGAGCCCACAACCTGCGTCACTCCCTGGTCCACAGTTTCTTCTCTAACCCCACCTCCCAACTTGGCTCGTTCCCCTGTTCCCGCCCAAGCATCTAGCCATACTTGCCTCGACATCTCCAACACCACCATCTTTACAGACACTCATCATCGTCCCTATCATATCACCAACTCCTTTATTTGCACTTCTAGCAACTTCATTTCCTGCATCTCCTTCTCTTTATGACCTTCTCTGTAAATCGGTCAAACGGGACGCCGCTTGGCTGACCGGTTCGTGGAGCTCCTCCAAGACATTAGACTCGGCAATAACACCCCGGCCTCGCGCCATTTCCGCTCTACCAGTTATTCATTACAACACCTGTCTGTGTTCGGATTGCCTTTGCACAGAGGCCATTCGCTGTGAACATGAATTAATCTTCTCTCTTCCCTCCTTTGCCCACATGTCCCTCTTCTCTTCATCTGACTCCCCTCCCCTCCTCTTTTCATCTGACACCTACTTTCGCTCTTCACTCCTACCCACTTCTCTTCTCTCATGCTCTGACACCTACTTCCACTCTTCACTCCTACATACCTTCTCTCTTCATTTATACCCCCTCCACCTACAGCTCACACCCACACACCCAACTCTAACATACCCGACCCCAACCCCTACACCTCCCACCCACATCTCTACCTAAACCTACTCCCCCACCCCCACACGCCACACCTACATCTCCACCCATTTTCCCACCCACATCCGCAACCCAACTCTCACACCACCACATCACATAGCACTACACAACACACACTAGCAGTGACTACTTCCCATCATCCACACCATATACTATCACCTGCAAACTCACACACCATCATCCGCACACTCATACTCCAACATTAACACACCTACACATTACAGATGCACACACACACACACGCAAGCATCCACACGTCAAAGTCATTAGCCCCTATCTACACACACACACACATTCTCACATATACGCACGCGCACGCACACCTTTGTTTTGGGATCACCAATACTTTATTATCTCCCCTTCTTTCTACCTCTCCTGTCAAACCTTCTTTTCCCAACTCGCCGCCATGCTTGATCGCTAAATCCACAAGTTTTTTTTTTATTCTCTCCCTATTTACTTTCTCCTATTCCTTTCTGTTGAAGAGCGTCAGCGCGAAACGTGAAGTACTTTCTCACTTTTCCAGCGTCAAACTAATACACCTGCTTGTTGTTCATGCACCTGTCTTCGTCTTTTGTTTTTCTGTAAATTTCAATCATATATATATATATATATATATATATATATATATATAAGGTCACAATATATGGATCTAAGTAATTCAGTAGTACTCAAAACAGCCTCCTTAATGTATCATCGTACAAAACATATAGAATATGTTGTAATGTGGAAGAGAAAAGTATAAGGAGTGTAACAAAGATTTACTTTCACCTGACGCCGTAGCTCAAATTCTGTATTATTTTGGAAGAATGGTTTGCATTTTGCATTAATGCAGACATGTAAGTACTTTATTATTAAATCTAAGATATTTGCATGTTTTGTCGTGATATTAGGATTTTTTTTAATTGTTAAATAAAACTTCATCTAAATATTTCTCTGTCATTTATGATTTCATACAACTCCACTCCTGTTAAAAAAGGAGAGTTCTTTTCTTAGAGAACGAATATACAAAATGTTTAAATGAACACATACAGTTCTAGGGAAGATCCATGCTTGATGGAAGCTTGTCTCAACTTCAGCTGCAAAACCATTAAATATTTAAACTCAAAACGAGAATCCATTCAGAATAGGTCCCATTTTTCAGTCTGTGAATTCATAAATTTCTTTTTCACCGTTTCTGCTTAAAAAGAGAGAGAGAAAGTCAACGGGTTAAAAGCAAACAGTATTCTCAGATGAGGACGGACAGTAACAAACAAGGAAAAGCTACATAGCTGCTTCATAATATCGTGTGCAGAAAAAACTATGCTCATTTGTTGGAACATCCGGGTTATGCTCGACACAGGAAAAATGCTCAGTCAGAAAGGCCTCTGCTCTGGTTACGCACGAACTTTCAAGCTCGAATATCGACATTGCTTCTCCGA
>NC_142928.1:117348692-117428692 GCF_046866305.1 Octopus bimaculoides | reverse complement strand
ATCCATGCGGAGTCAATGACAGAGACTTACCAGGTAAATACGAGGATCGATGTAATCTCAACTAAAGCTTTTCCCTAAAAGCTGCTGGCTTTGTAGCAAAATATGAATTCATAAATATTATACAATACACAGAAGGCTTTGTGTGTATGTATGTGTTTGCGTGTATGTGTGCATGTATATATATGTATGCATATATGTGTGTGTGTATATATATATATATATATATGTGTGTGGGGGGGTGTATTTATATATACATGTGTATTTATATTTTACTAGCTGCACTCGTGAAAAATTCATAGAAAATATTAAAAATGTAAGCATCTGTAAATTGTGTGCTGGTGTCATTGAGAAATGTTTCTGTATTGTGACAGTTACAAAGTATAGGAAGAAGTGTAAAACCGATAACTCTATAATCCAACCAAAATATCTACGTTATGCAAACGTAAACAGAATTAGTGTTTAGCTTTAAAATACATCGTTCATATTCAAAGAACTTTCTTGGTTTAGTGGTACGAAACGTTCTTCTGGTATTCTCGTATTCTTCTGTCGAACAGCAAAGTTACGGGGATGCAAACACACCGGCATCGGTTGTCAAACAGTGGTGGTGGGGGGACAAACACAGACACAAACACACACACATACGCACACACACACATACGCACACACACACATACACACACACACTATATATGTATATATATATATATATATATATATATATATATTTATATGACGGGCTTCTTTCAGTTTCCGCCTACCAAATTCACTCACGAGGTTTTGGTCGGCTCAAGGCTATAGGAGAGGACACTCTTTAAAGTATAGAGATGAATTTCGTGTAGCCACATGTTGACAATTTTTCTTCCCCACCCATTTTGTAGGGGGTATTATCCATTTTTCTGGACTCTTTTCACAGTTATACCCCGTTCGAAATTTGCATTCGTTTTTGTTTGAAAAAAAAGGAAGGGAGGGGGCTTGTTTGCAGTTTGTAGAGAAAACGTTAAACGTGCCTGAAAAAAAAAAAAAAGACATGGTCTTTCTCCCCAACTAAAAGACATGAAGATCTGTGAAAGAAGGCGAATAAGTACCGGAGGTGGGGGGAAAGACGAGAGAACTAATAATTGATCATTCGAGAACTACCAGAATAAAAACGTAAAAACCTGAAAGACTTTCCTTCTATTCATTACTAAATGTCTTTCCTTCTTCTTCATTGTTAAAAGTAAAGAAGTGAGAAAAGATCGATCATATTTCAGTCTAATTGTCATTGTAAATTCTTTCCTTTCTCTGTCTCTATCGCTTCACTCCTTTTCTCTACGGTTAACAGACTGAAGGTGCGTGGCTCAGTGCTTAGGGGTACTCGGCCCACGATCGTATAGGTATGAATATGATTCCTTGCGGCGCGCTGTCTTCTTAAGCAAGGTACTCTACTTCATCTTGCTGCAGTCCACTCAGCTGGCAAAAATGAGTTGTAGCTGTAATTCAAAGGGGCCAGCCTTGTCACAGCCTGTATGAGGCTGAATCTCCCAGAGAGCTACTTTATGGTATGCATGTCTGTGGAGTACTCAGCCACTTGCGTGTTAATTTTACTGACAGAGTGCCATTTTTTAAAAAAAGAGTGAAAGAAAAGGAAATGTTCCATATCGTAAAGCAAAAATGTCACGTGTTTAGTATAAGCAGTGAAAGCTAAGACGAAATAATTGCTATTCTGTAGTGTATTCACCCTCGACTCACGCTTAGTTTGATAACAACAGCCTGCGCATCAGTGTCTATCTGCGGGCTGGGCCACCAAATCTGTGAGACCCGCAAATACCGCTGTTAGGACCGGATTAACACCCATAGGATCTATTTTCGTTTTCTTCCAACCACTTGATGGTTTATCTTGCTGCAGTCCACTCAGCTGGCCAAATTTTGAGGTAAATGTGACAAGCACCACAGGTACGGACACAAAAAAGAACAAGCTTGCGTATTAGTATTATGGATATATATATATATATATATATATATATATATATATATATATATATATATATATATATATATATATATATATATATATATATATGTGTGTGTGTGTGTGTGTGTGTGTGTGTGTGTGTGTGTGTGTATTTATATTTTATATATGTATATATGTGTATTTATATCTATATTTATGTGAAGGCGCGTAGCTTAGTGGTTAGGGCATTCGACTCGCGATCGTAGGGTTGCGAGTTCGATTCCCGGCGGTGCGTTGTGTCCTTAAGCAAGATACTATATTTCACTTTCCTCCAGTCCATTCAGCTGACAAAAATGAATCCCTGTATTTTAAAGGGCTAGCTTTGTCGCACTCTGTGTCACGCTGAATCTCCCTGAGAAGTATGCGAAGGGGTACCCGTGTCTGTGGAGTGCTCAGCCACTTGCATGTTAATTTCACGCTGCAAGCTGTTCCGTTGATCGGATCAACTGGAACCTTCGTCACCATAAACGACAGAGTGCCAGTATATGTATGTATGTATGTATGTATGTATGTGTGAATATACATACGCACACTTAGCCTTTTAGTTTGGTAACGATTCAGTGAAGTACTCAACGCAGACGTAGATGCAATAATTATATTTAAGCCGCTCCACTGACCTGTTACTCTGCCATTTCTTCAGATAATCATGTGTACGTATATATATAAAGAGAGAGAGAGAGAGAAAGAGAGAGAGAGAGAGAGACAGAAACAGAGAGACAGAAACAGAGAGACAGAAACAGAGAGACAGACAGCTATACATGACTTTTCTCCATTTATTTCCTGGCAAAATGCCCCGCCCAAAATGTGCTTGCCTCTGATTTCTTTCTTTCCCCATGTTGTTTCTGTTTGCATTGTATTCCTACAATGTGATTTACACTGACAACTGACTATCCATCACTCGTCTACCCAACTAGTTATAGAGACTATCTATCCTGATTGTCAGAAATACCTACAAATCTCTCTGGCTGCCTGACTGACTCATTCACTGACTGGCTCTCTGTTATTCCTTACTAAGTCTATAGTCAATAATGAAATTCAGCAGGGCTGGCTTACGGCAAGGAGGCGGAGTTTGGCTTCTTATTTCATTCTACCTTATTTTGTTTATATGTATTGTTGAGATAAGCAATATATATATATATATCCTCATGACACGATGAAAATTGTAAAGGAGAAAAGGCTTTAGTGAAGGAGAAATTACATTGTGATCTTCGATATGCTAGAAATAGCAGTCAAATCACATTCCAATTTTACCCAGTTATTAGAAAGAGACACGTGCTTGTGATAGATGGAAAAGCATTTTTGTTTATAAATTTGCTCAGAAAGGTCTGATTCAGGACTAAAAAAATCAAGCCAACAAGGAAGTGTCGATCCTTTAGAAATGGCAGCTAAACCGTCTTTCAATCGTAATAAAAAGCATAATATAGAAAGAACACGTTCGACAATGTGTTCCTCTATATACAAAAAGACAACATTTTCATAGCTACAGCGTTTTAATCATCGATCCGTTTGATCAAATCTGACACGTGCTAAACAACAACAACATCATTATCCAACGCGGAAACACGAACCTCTGAGAAATTGAGCAAAATGTAACTCACCACGCATCTTTTTTTCTCATACGAGGTCACTTTCGGTAATAATATTTTCTGCGATACACTGGAAAAAGAAAAAAAAGAAAAAAACGATGTTATCATAGCTGACCTGGGGCTAAACAACAAGAACAACAATATTAAGTATATAATGATCCGTTATAAAGATCAGGGTACCTTAGTATTATTTTGAAGGGAGATAACAAACAGCAAAACCTAAAATGGACACCAGGTGAGGAGGATTTGTATATTGCTGTTGTCTAGCCCCCAGATAAAAAGCGTTCCCAACCGTTTGTGGTCATTATTGACGTTGGTTACATTTGATCCCAGTAATTTCTCCTTCACTAATGACTTTTCTCCTTTACAATTTTCATTATTCATAATGTCCGCAAAAAAAGACTCCTGAATTAAACTTAGAATATCCATCTGTTATGGAATATATTTATAAACACCAACTCAAGGAATACTGGTGGAATATACTCATCAAAACTTCTATCAAACGTAAACATAACAGGCCACATATTGTTGTTTGGGACAGAAGGGCAAAGGCATCTACCATCATAGAGATCAGCTGCCCTCTTTTTGAAAATCAAAGAAAAAGAGGGTATCTATTGACAACTGCTTCGAAACCTCCAGCTTCTATATCCAGACTATAAATTCATATTCATACTAATAATAAGTGGAGCACTAGGTTTTGCTAGTAAATGCTTAAAGGAGAATATGGATAAACTGGGATTTTCAGAAAAAGAAATCGACCGACTAATTCGTACACTACAAGTGCAATCAGTGAGTGGAATAGTAAAAATATGCAAAACTTTTCTCAGGTTTCAAATGTGAATTTGTCTGTGTTAACTACATCCCAAAGATGGAGCCTTGTATATTTGTTGGAAACCAGCTCCCTCCTCAGTGGAAGATTTACAATAATTAAAAATAGAAGAGACATACACATATACGACAGGCTTGTTTCAGTTTCTGTCTACCAAATACACTCAAAAGGATTTGGTCGACCCGGGGACATAGTAGAATACATTTGTCAGAAGTAGAATAGTAGAATGTAGAAGAATATACTTGCCCAAAGCAGTGTGCCTGAACTAGGCGCCATGTGGTTGGGAAGCAAGTGCATGTATGTGAGGAATTTTCATACCATTTGATGATACTGTAATATTTTTACGTATACTACCAAATACCCTGAATTGACTATTACAATTGGCTGTTGCTCTGCTTAAGTTAGAAATAATCTATATTGTTTATTTATTTATCAATTTATTTACTGTAACGTCATATATTAGGGTGTTGCACTTCCTACCCTTTGCCTGTCCTAGAATCTCATGTGATACACAGGGCATATTTCGCTGGCCTCCAGGCTTCATATATGATACACATTCCAAATGTTTTTCAACCACAAGAATGAAAAGAAAGCTTTAAATTATTCAATACGTATGAAACAAAGGCTAAGTAAAAGTCTGAAAACAGGCATAAACGTTTGGGACAAAGTGAGACAGTAGAGTTACAGTTTACCTGTCCAAGTGATTTGCACAGGTAAGCTGTAACTCTAGTTCACTTTCAACAACTTTAACTTTAACGAAATCGGAAACATAACTGAATTTTCAATGCAATAAAACAATGTTATGAACATCTATAATTTTATACAGCATAATAAAAATAAGAACATTTATAAAATGTGGAATTTTCTCGAGTCAGACTGGTATTTATAATTATTAAGAGAGATGAACGGTCGATTAGCAGATTCGGTACTGAGGCGAAAAAATATATTGTGGTATTTAGTTATGGTTCTTTACGTTGTGAGTTCAGTCCCCACAGGGTCATTTTCACTGAGTGCGATAAAATAAAATACTATTTTCGAATAAAGTATCATCCAAATATTGATTGAAGTTTGATTTAACCGATTGAACACCTTTTACAAGATCTTCGTCCAGCTCTGTACCATTGTTAGGAATCATTATTGTGATTATGCTTAGTTTCATATATTTGATCAGATTATGACTGTGTTAATGTAGAAGAAATAATTGGATGCCCCGAGATAATCCAGAGCAAGCCCTTTGTGGTTTTATCTCTGTGTGAATGCAAGTGTGTGCAAGTGAGGAAGTGTAAGTGTGTGTGAGTGTCTGTGTGCGTGTGCAGGTGTGAATTATTATGTATATGCGAGCTTTCGTGACTATGTCTGTATGTGTGTATGTGCATGCGTGCTTGTGTGTAGGAAGATGTGTGTGTCTCTGTGTGAGAGTGTGCGTGCAAGTCTGTGAACGTATATGTGTGAGGAAATGTATGTGATCAAGTGCATCTGTGTATGGATCTGTATGAGAGCGCGTGGGATGTATATCTCAACGTACGCGTGTATCTGAGCAGGTGTGTGGGCGTGTGGGCGTGCGGACGTGTGTTTGACAACGTGTGCGAGAGTGTATTTCGATACGAATGTATGCCGGATGTGTGCATGCTTGTGTATGTGCATGCATTTGTGTATAAATTCACATGTAAGTATATGTTCGAGTAAGCGCGAGTATATGTAAATATGGGACGCTGAGTACATCTGTCTAACTGTGCGTGTTCGTATGTATGCGCATGCGTGTAAACACGCATACGGGAGTGAGTTGTATGAGGTGTGTGTTTGCCAATGAATAGGAGTGAGCGTAAAGAAATGTGTGTACAGCACAGTGATGTAATTCCATATGTAAACATGTCAATGTCTATAGTTGTGAATCTATGAGTGAATGTATGTGAACTGGCGTGAATGGTTCTTCAAGTGTACGAGAGTGTATATATTTGTGTGTGTATCCATGTGTATGTGTGACGAAACAAGCTAGGACTTGTAACTAAATGCCAAGCAAACTGAAGCGTTAATTCTAAATGAGATTAGCGCCAAATAAAATTGAGATTACACACAATAATACACACACATACACATGCACTCAAGCACACGCATGCATATATAATACTTTGTGTGTATGTGTGTGTATGTGTGTGTATAGATAGATACGTTTATATTAATGTATATATATATATATATATATATATATATATATATATTTGAAAGAAGGTTTGAAAATGCACTTATTTTTTAAAAATATTTATTTACTTAACCGGTTTCACTTTTTTAGAAAAAGATTATCAAAAGTCTTTGAGAATAATAATTCCACAACTTTACTTTATTATATATATATATATATATATATATATATATATTGTAATTTATAAATGTATAGTAGGCTTTAGAGCTTACTATAATAATAATAAAATTGTAAATTAGGTTTATACAGGATCTACAGCTAATGGAATTTTAAAAAAGCATCTCCCAACACTACCAGACTTTCAAATTTAAGTAAGTCCACGGGTTTAAGTAAATATATATGGGAATTAAAATCTAGAAAAAGTGATTACACCCTTCGTTGGAGTATAATACGTAGAGCCCACTCTTATTATATTGGGAATAAAATGTGTTTATCATGTATAACAGAATTTATGAAACTGCTACAGTCTGGAGATTAATTACTAAACACATACGATAAACGAGGGCCAAATGTAGACACAAAAGCAATTTTACTTTCAATAAAATGAAATACTGAACCCACCACTTCAATCTAATAACCACACACTATTGATTTCTACAGTACTTGAATAGATCATATAAATAATTAAATAAATTAATTAATTAAATATTACTAAAAATTATATTATGATAAATTATATATATATCCCTAAACATTGTCAGATTGAAGATAATAATAGTAGATAATTTAAATTAAACTATGCATAGTGTAATTACCCCGCTTGGTACTAATTACCTATAAATTCCGATAGCGCTCTGCTATCTTCACTTCCTCTAATCACCATTTTGCAAGATATCTTGGTCCCACCATACAAGGTTATGTATTTGCACATTTTATGTTATTTTTTACATTTCTTCACAAACATTTTTATTCTGATGTATATTTCATATCTTATATTTTGTATTTGACATTATATACTTGACTTTATAAGTTTGATGTATATATATATACAAATTCATCTTTATAATGTATAATCAATAATTTACAATTTTTAATTCTTAACTTCATAAAGTATAATTTTTAATTTTTAATGTTTAATTTAATGTTTAATTTAACACTTGATTTTAAGGTGATGTAAAATTAGATTAACAATATCTTGTAAAATAACCTGAAGATGTGTTGGTACAATTGTAAATACGATGCTTGCATGTATATATTTAGATATGTATGTGTATGTAAATGTACATACATCATAATCTTCCAATACTGAAACACGTGCAGTTCCGATATAACTGATAATTGATGATTTTAATTTTAACTTAAGTTTGAGATAATTAAGGAAGTATATTATATAACTTGCTGGTATACTGGTTATATCCTTTAAAGTATTATTTCGTGATGTGCAAATTGATACCACGAGTTTACCTTCAGATGTACTCATTAGATTATATTTTTGTAATATCTGAACTAGAATACCCGCATATCTATTAATCCCCCAAACTGAATTATTATTAATTTCCATTATATATATTGTATATTTCTAGATAAATATATAAATATATGAAAATCAACACCCCACTGTACGATATACAGATGCACGTTATACTAAAGTGTTGTACCTGATTGATTTGGAAATGCGTTTTTCCCAAATTATTTAAATTAATATATCATACAATTGGTTCTGCCAGTAGTACTTCCTATATATGTCAGATATGGATCTATCAGGTATGATTGAGGCGATAGAGTGGAACTCATCTTTGAAGGATGTACCTAATCCCAGCAGGAAAGAATATATACAAGACATGATTAACCAGTTAAAAAACTTTCTATATAGAATGAAATGGAAGACTCACTACTATAATAATAGCAATCCTATAATACTAACATAGAAGATGTAAATTACATAAAAATAAACTTCAAATCTAAGCAGGAACCTCCCAATGATAGAACTATACAGGACTTTGAAGAGAAAATATTGAATATGGTGAAAAATATCAAATTCAAAAAATACCCTAATAGACACAACAAGTACCTCAGCAATTTGGCTAGTAAAATAGAAAAATTAAAGAACCAGGATGGAATTATAGTACAATCTGATAAGACCAGGAACTTATACAGACTGGATACACCACTTTATGATAATCTACTAGAAAAGGAAATAATGAAAGATATATAGTAGTTAATAAAAATTATTTAGATAATATTAACATAATCTCAAAAAAAAATTATGTTTAAATATGGTACTGAAAATAGAACTGAACCATATGTCCCGATGCATCCAGGAATAACGATTAAAGACCATAAGGATAATTTTTACTCCAGCCCCCAAGTAAGGCTAATATGCCCTAGCAAGTCAGACATAGACAGAGTTAGTAAATTAATATTACATAAATATATAGGCAAATTAAATAGGTTAGGTAATCTTAAACTCTGGAATTGTACCCGTAACACTATTAAAGGGTTTAGTAATATTCAGGATAAAAATAGATGTAAATTCCTTCTAATTGATATAGAGAATTATTTATTCATCTATCAATGAAGTGGTTTTAAATAAGACCGTATCATGAGAAAGGTAAATATGCCATTTGAAGAAGTCGAAGTGGTGTTGGCCGCGAGGAGGTCTATTATGAAATATAAACTATGGGCAAGAAAAGACACAAGAGATTGTTTTGATATACATATGGGCGCCCCTGATCCTGCCCAAGTTACCGATCTTGTAGGATTATATCTTTTATCTGAACTAGAGATGGAATTTACGAATATAGAGGGTGGTCTTTATAGGGACGACCTACTACTTATAACCAGGAACTGTACTAATAGGTCATTAGAATGCCTTAGGAAGAAAATGTACAAGTTCTTTAAGAATTATGGCCTAGGGATATCTATAGAGAATGGACACTATGCAGTAAATTACCTAGGCGTCAACATTAATCTTGTCACTAATAAGATCCATCCATTTCATAAGTTGAATGAAAATTTAATGTATATTAGTGCTTTAAGTAACCATCCTAGCTCAGTTAAATAAGCTTTCATAGATAATATAGGCAAAAGAATATTTATGCTATCCTCAGATTATGTTACTTTTAATAAGCATGCCCCATATTATAATAAGGCATTAAAAGAAGCGGGATATAATTAGATATAATTTTTTAAAATTATTATGAGCACCTTAATAATATAAGAGGTAATCCTAGTAATAATTCTAACAGCAAAAATATGAATAAAATAAGACAATATAAGAAACTAAATAAATATAAAAACAATGTAGTTATTATTAATGATTACAATAATAATAGTAATATTGATAATGAGAATATGATCTATAGTAAAAGCATAGTAAATTACACAAGCAGAGATATAATACACCTTAGAATAACACTTTAATACTGATGATGTCTAATACTGATAATATAAAAAATATAAAGAATAAAAAGGATATTATATTGTTAATTATTCCGTATGGGGCTCAATTGATGACTAATATTATTAAGGAGACGCTGAAAATTGTAAAAATGTCTTCTAAAAAAGACAATATTTATTCAAATATATTTTTCAATAAGACCATAAGAGTAGGATACTCAACCTCGAGGAATGTAGGTAATATCATTTCCTCTATAAATAATAAAAATTAAATAATTATTATGATAGAACAATAAATAATACCTCTAGCCATAATATAACCGATAGTTAGAAATTTTCGATCTATCCATGGGTTCACAAAAACTGAGTTAAAGAGAAAACTTGCAATATAAACAGACCCCATGAATATAATCAGATACCATGAATATAATCAGACACCATAACTTTAGTAATACTCAAGCTCAAACCATTCGGAAGATTCAGCAGGCCTTGTAGAACCAGCCCCAAATATGATTTCATCAAATTTTCATGTTACCATCTCCGACAAACCTCTCGAAAAGTAAAACATATTCCATATCTACGCAGTCTTTTATCAAACAACTGCACCTCAGGAAAGGATGTGGAAAGTTAACCAAACGCATCTTCAACAACAAAGATCTTAACAACGAAAATTATGGGTTATAATGCTGTTGTCATTCAACTTTGCTTTATGGCTGAGGAATGTGGACTCTATATCGTCGTGACATCCAAAAATTAGAACGCTTTCACCAAAAAAAGCTTCGTTCAATCTTGAGCATCAAATGAGTACACTGTGTGACCAACAGCAAAATCCTGGAAAAAGCCAACAGTCAAAGATTCGAATGGCCGATCATGAAGCACCGTCTTCGATGGTCAGGACATGTAGCAAGAATGGACGAGTCAAGGTTCCAACGCCAAGTATTCAGTAAGCTCTCTTCAGGAAAAAAACCATAGAGTTGCCTTCTTCGAAGATGGAAGGACCGACTAAAAGCAACACTGAAAGCCATTGTAATTGAGCCGAAATTGTTTGAAGCACAAGCCTGAGACAGTACCAAATAGCGGTGCTCCACACCTTCGGAACCCAGAGATTTCGAAGCCACCAAAAGAGAAAAAGAAGAAATCAATCGACAGGAGAGAGAAGCTCGACAAAGTCCACCAAAATTGCCATGCAGCCAATGTTATCGACTCTTCTATGCAAGAATTGGTCTCCAGAGGTCTCCAGAGGTCTCCGAAGGGTATGGGGGTTTATCCATGTTCCCATGAAAGTGTACTTCCTTACGTATATTCCTAGGTAAGTCCATATTTCAGAATATGAATATTAATTCTTCTTTCCAATTTTAGCATAAAGCCAACGATTTTAGGGTGAGGGGACGATTACATCTACTCTAGTACTTGACTGGTACATTATTTTATCGATCCCGTAGGATGGAAGGCAAAGTTAATCTAGGCAGGATTTGTGTTTAGCGCGTACAGAGTTAGAAGGAATACAATTTTGTCTGACGTGCTAATTCTGCAAGCTCACCACATTAAAAAGAATAATAATGATAATAATTTTGAAAGCAAAGAAGTGCTAGCAGAAGTGTCATTACACAGACAATTCCACAGAGACAGCAGGAAATTGAAAAATCATGACTCATCTTAGGAGAATCAGCGTAGCGGCGATTTAAAGAGATAAACTGAGTTTGTTAGTTGCTGTTTAACATCAAGCTCCAAACACTAGCTGAGTAAGTAGGAGTATATGTTGCACCATTTCAACAAACAAGTGTCCTCTCTGTAATCGGTAAGCAGGAATTATTGAGCATATTGCAGTTGGCTGCAAAATATTAGCTTAGAAAGATTATAAGCAGAGTAACTTCACACAAGTGGTACGATCATGTACTAGAGGTGGTTCAAAATGACCTGATAAGCCAAATATTCTATGGAATTTTGTCATCTAGACTTGGCAGACAGTTTGCTTAAGAGAACAATTAAATATGACAACACCCGATTTGGAGATTAACTTACTTCATCATACACTTGGAATTAAAATTGGAAGGACGATTGGAAAATGTACTTCTCGAAATTCCAAGAGACGTGTTAGTCAGGAACTGCACGACTTTGATCAGAAATTTACAAGTTCGGCGATATCAGAAGAAACTACCGCCGTCGCCACCACCACCACCAGTACCACCAGCACCACCACTGCTACATCAACTACAACAATAATCTTACGCTTCTGTTGAACAAAAATCAAAGACTAATAGAAAGCAAGATCACTGAGGGCAAGAAAAGAATTGTAAATCAGCCAAAACATGATTCCAGAATTCAAAGGTTTGTTAGGTGTTGCTTGATATAAAAAAAAAACAAGAAACGAAAAATTATAATTATAATCGCCATTTGTGTATCATAGTAAATATATACAAACCGTTAGAAGTCATGAAGGTGTGGGATTATTTGAGATAAAATCCCTTCATATATTGGGCTAAAAAACACAATATATATCAAAGTGAGGCGAACAGCCTCGCTACAAAGACTCGAGAAAACAACAAATGCATTCCACCTTTCTTGAAGATTGTAATCTGCGTAAACGACATTCGTGGCACCTTGATATAAAATGAACAACGAAATACACATTCAGTGATGTTGCGGAAACTTGCTGTACTCTAGAATAAGTCAGTATTAGCAACTCAAACAACATGGAATGAATAACGTCACCTAAATGTGCAGTGTTAGAAGGCAGGGACTTTATCTCAGACAATTCCATAGCTTCACACCTTCTAACAGTGTTATTACTTATTGTCTGATACATAGATGGTAGTTTTTATTTTACGCTGTTTCTGCGTAGACCGAGCTTTATCATTGCGTAAATCAACTTCTTTAAAGATGTAAAATTTCCATTCTTGAAACACTGATAATCATCGAGGGGGCTTGATGCACAGAATGAAAGCTGCATGATATGTAGATACAACAATTTTGAGGAAATACGAACTGTTGGTATTACACTTGTAGGTTCTGCATCCAATCAACTTGGCCATTTATGATTCTCATGTGTAATGTTGAATTAATAAAAATTATTTCCTACCAACATGTATTATTCATTACTGCGGGTCTCCTGAAGCTAAAATATTCTACGAAACCATAGGAACAACATTCTTGCGGTAGGATATGAAACCGCAGTCAATAAAAAGGCCACGACATTGACATCTTAACTATACACTCAGCGCAACCTTTTTCCCTTTTCTTTCTAATAACCTCTACGAAAATAAATATACTCTCTTAATTGCAACCAATTCAGTTTCCTTTGGGATATTAATACTTTCTTCCTCGTCCTCTTCATTTACTTTGTCATTAATGTTATCATCTTTATACAAGCCGCCGCCACCACTTACACCACCACCACCACTAACAGCTACAGCAACACCAATAAAACTATGCTGCCGACACCTTCACCATCTGCATCAGTTTTATCCTGGTCATCATCGTTATCATCGTTCTCCTCTCCACCTCCTCCATCTCCTTCTCCCCATCTCCTCCACCTCCTCCACCTCTTCTACCTCCACCACTCCACCACAACCTCCCCCTCCTCCTCCACCTCATCATCATCATCATCATCATCATCATCATCATCACTATCTATCTATTTATTTATCTTTCTGTCTGTCTGTCTGTCTGACTGTCTACCTCTCTGTCGTCTGTCTATTTTCCCGTCTATCTATCAATATTTATATATCTATCTCTTTCTTATCATCTCTCCCTTCATATTTTCTTCTATATGTTATTGTGGCTTCAGGTAAAATGCCTTACTACTAACTCTATAGAGGGTCTTCACGTCCTGAGTTCGAACTCCACAGATTTCAGCTTTGCCATAGATCCTTTCGGGCTTCATAAAATAATTACAGTTGAGCACCAGGGTCGAGCAATCGACTAGCCATTAGCCCCAAATTGAGCCTATAGTAAAAAGGATTATAATTATTACTGTTATTATATTTTATGTCTGTCTATGTACTGTCTCCCCATCCTTCGCCCTTGTAGCAAATAAATGAAATCATTATTATTATTATTATTATTATTATTATTAGTAGTAGTAGTAGTAGTAGTAGTAGTAGTAGTAGTAGTAGTAGTAGTAGTAGTAGTAGTAGTAGTAGTAGTAATTCCATTCCTACTATATCATCATCGTGATATTCTTTTTCTTTTTCTTCTTTTTTTAATCATAAGATTTCATTTACGGTTAGGTTACACAAGCAAAACACGCACGAATACATACATACATACATACATACATACATACATACATATATACATACATATATAGATAGATATATACGTAATCGCATACGCACCCTCGTGAACACATGTATATAGAAATGTGTGTGTGTATAGTCCTTATTTTCTTTTAAATTAATGTCTGTTTATGTTTCATTATGTTGATTTAGCGTTGGCATAGGACACAAATTAGATGCAGCTAAACAAATTCGGTGGTTAAGAAAAAACCTGGTGTTTAGAAAAAATACATCGATGCACTCACAGCCGTTTTACCGTCGAGCTCCTTAATTATATTTCATACTACTTACCAGCAGATTCTCGCTATCTTCTAGAAGACCCACCCGTTTTGCACTAACTTTTCTTTAGTATATCAGCTTAATATCGAGTTCTGAGTAAATAGAAAAAAAAAAAAGGATCCGTAAATAATACTTTCTAATATAGGGACAAGAACTGAAATTTTGGGATAGGGGTATGTCGATTACATTGACCCCAGTGCTCAACTAGGACTTTTTTCATCGACCTCGAAAGGATGAAAGGCAGTCGACCAACGGCGAATTTGAACTTAAAACCTAAAGACGGACGATATGCTGCTGGGCATTTTTCCCGGCGCAGCAATGATTCTACGAGCTCATCATCTTATAAATAATCCTTTCCACTAAAGACACAAGGCCTGAAATTTGCCAGGGAGGGGACTAGTCGATTACATCGACCCCAGTATTTCAATGGTACTCCGGAATGAGGAAATACACAGTCGACTTCGTAGACTTAGAACTCAGAACGTGAAGGCGGACGAAATGCTGCTAAGCATTTTTTCCGGTGCGTTAACGACTCTGCCAGCTCGCCGCCTTTCACCGCATTATAAATAATGAATAATGATACGCACACGCGATATGGGCTCCAGATGTCACCACCAGCTTCTTGAGTCGCCCAGGAATTGCATCAACTGATTTCACCAGAAACTCTTGTGGGATGGAAAACACAACTTCTCATATTTGCCCTTCAAGTTCTTCCAAATCTTCGGTTTGTACAGTAGACTTGTTCCTTTAACCAACCACAAAGAAAGAAGCCACAGGGTGGGACTTCTAGCTGGCCACTCATGCGGACAGCAATGACCTGTCCATCTCCTCGTAAAGTGGGCGTTCAGTCATTTGTGAATGATATGAACAATACAAGTGAAGAATAAATTCTTATACTTCAAAAAAAAGAAGAAAACAAAAAAGATTGAGAAAAAAATTGCAATTAATACATAATTGATAAATATTTTAAAATAGGGAATCACTTTTCAATCACCCGGAATGTATGTATGTATGTATGTATGTATGTATGTATGTATGTATAAATTTATATATATAGTGGTATTATGTATATGCATATTATGTGGTATTATGCATGTTATGTTTTTTTTTGCATATATATATATATATATATATATATATATATATATATATATATATATATATATATATATATATGCATATATTACTTATATAGTAATTATAGTAAGTTTTACTATAATTGACTGATCTTTCATCTCTGTATATTGCTAATGTCGTGGAGGCGCAATGGCCCAGTGGTTAGGGCAGCGGAATCGCGGTCATAGGATCGCGGTTTCGATTCCCAGACCGGACGTTGTGAGTGTTTATTGAGCGAAAAGACCAAAAGCTCCACGAGGCTCCGGCAGGGGATGGTGGCGAACCCTGCTGTACTCTTTCACCACAACTTTCTCTCACTCTTACTTCCTGTTTCTGTTGTGCCTGTAATTCAAAGGGTCAGCCTTGTCACACTTTGTGTCACGCTGAATATCCCCAAGAACTACGTTAAGGATACACGTGTCTGTGGAATGCTCAGCCACTTGCACGTTAATTTCACGAGCAGGCCGTTCCGTCGATCGGATCAACTGGAACCCTCGACGTCGTAAGCGACGGAGTGCCAACAATGCATATATATATATATATATATATATATATATATATATATATATATATATATATATATATATACATACAGGTGCGATGGGTGGATTGTCAACATTTAATATTTTTAATTTCGTGCATGCGCATTGTTTTTGATTTTGTCGACTACACGGTATTGTAGGGTCAGGTAAACACCGTCTGTGAGAAAAGCAGGACCATGTCACAATTCACTCTGCCAGAAATTTAGAAACCAGATGCTGCACTGCTTGGCATTCGCGCCGAAAGCTCCAATACAAATATTTCAGAGTGCTTGGGTGTCAATCTGAGGACAGAGCAGAGGATTCGGAATGAGTTGGATGTGATTACCAAGATTCGGAAAGAGTTAATGGTGATTACGAAGATACGGCAGCTCGGAAAATTCACTTTGATCGTCCTGATAAGAAAAGAGCTCCTGAATTTCTTGATAAAATACAGGCCATGTTTGACAACAATCCCTCCAAGTCAATCAGATCGATCGCGAGGGACATGAGAGTGTCTGAGTTTCTTATCAGGCAGGTAGTGCATGAAAACATTCAATAAAACAGTGGCTCACAATGTGTTTGCAGTATCAGTACTTATACCAACATTTGGAACACTTGATTGGACATTTGATGAGATCCGAGCCATTCATGTGAAAACCGTGATACTAACCAGCATAAATAATTTTCACATCAACAGTGATGTAAGGCCGCTACCACCTCAAACGAAAACAAGGGGTCAAAGGTTTAACATCCATCCAAACTGACTTTGAATGTCGTATCGTATCCCTTCGGCAAAATCTTTTAACCACCAAGTGTCGAAGTACATCCTTTGACTAAGTTTGCATATATGAGTCAGATAATATAATGAGACTAGGAAAGCAGTTCCATGAGAAATACCAACCAAGTACCTGATGCACAAAAGGGACAAAGACGCAGGCAGAACACCAAAATATGATAACCGATGCAGATTTTGTGGAGTTAGCACCAAAGATATCACCCACATCATAAGTAGTTGTTCGAAACTTTTATCAATTTATATGCCGACATGATGCTGTAGGTAAGTCACTGTATAATGAGATCCTCCGAAAGATAACCCTGAGGCCAAAGAAATAAGAAGCCAAAGTATGGTATAAGCCATTGCCACTCATAATAAAAAGATGTCACGGCGAAACATCCCAGTGAAGATCTCAATGAAATGTAAACATAATAGACCTGACATAGTGATTTGGAATAGAGAATAGACAATGTGTACAGTTGTGGAAATCAGCTGCCCAGCGGATGTTAACGTAAAACTAAAAATCAGCGAAAAAAAAAAGAAACACCTCTGAATTATTGAGAAATCTACAGTTACTCACACCCGGTTACAAGTTCTGGTTTATACCTGTAGTTATTGGAGTACTAGGATATATAACACACTGACTAAATACAAATCTTGAGAAATTAGGCTTCTCAAAATCAGAAAGGAGAAAGCTGAATCGAAGACTACAGATCCTAGCCATCACTAGAACTGTAAAAATCTGTAAAACTTTCCAGAAGTTATCATTTAAGTATGAATGCACATATCTAGACATGCAACTATTTGCATAAGAATACATATGCAAAACAAGACATATAAATCTGCACATGCAGTGAATCCACATGTTACATATATATATATATATATAATGCATGCATAAATACCCTCGGATCTAGGTTAGAACCACCCTCTCTCTCTATTGGCAAGAAATCTTCAAATAAAACTGAATAATGGCATATATACAAACATACGTACATACAAACATACATACATACATACATACATACATACATACATACATACATGTATAAACTTACATATAAGTATACTTTCACACAAGAATAGCGGACTTAATTACTTTAATAAAGTTTTTTTTATCAGATGAATGAAATTTTAATATCTATTCTTATAATTGTTTGTAAATCTTACTTTTGTGATAACAATTAAGTCGGTGAATTGGCAGAATCGTTAGCGCGCCCTGCAAAATGCTTAACAGTATTTAATCCGTCTTCATGGTCTGAGTTCAAATTTCACCGTGGTCGACGTTACCTTTCATCCTTTGGGTCGGACAGAACTTATAGGATGACCTGATACATAAAACAGACATAATATTGTATGTATGCATGTATGTAAGTATGTATATGTGCAGATTTGCATGTTTTGCTTTGTGTATGTATTCTTATGCATATAGTTGCACATCTAGATATTGCTCATATATTTAAATGCTTAACTTCTAGAAAGTTTTACAAATTTTTACAGTTCCAGTGATGTATGTATATATGTATGCACGTTTGTACGTACGTATGTATGTATGTATGTATTTATGTATGTATGCATATACGAGTGTGTATGCATTCTGTCTTCTATTATAGCCTTGGGCCGACCATAGTGAGTGGATTTAGTAGAGGGAAACCGAAAGAAGCCAATTTCAAATGCATGATGTGTGTGTGTGTGTTTTATGTATATACATATGTGTGTGTGTTGTGTGTGTGTGTGTGTGTGTGTGTGTGTGTGTGTGTGTGTGCGTGTATGTGTGTGTGTGTGTGTGTGTGTATAAGAATAGGGAAAAAGAAAATCTCTAAATGATATTTACAGATTTCATTAATAAGTCGTACAGCTGTTTCCACAGTTTAAATACAAACATCATTATCTCTATAATTATTACATAATTACAGTTGTAGGATTAATAATGAAATCTTGAAATATCATTGAGATGTTTGCTTTATAGTCTTCTAAATATTTTGCTCTTGACATTCTTTTTATCTAATTTACCTCTATGGAAACTCTTTCCTATACCTAGTTTATTGAAGTAATACTATCTAGGGGTTGAACAAGATATTAAACAAATGGATACGTTTCTATAATGCTTAAATACTAATTCAGTATTATAAGTTACATTAAGCGGAGAGCTGGCAGAATCGTTAGCACGCCGGGCGAAATACTTGACGGCATTTCATCCGTCTAAATGTTTTGCGTTCAGATTCCACCTGGGCTACTTTGCCTCTCGCCCTTCGGGTTCGATAATATGAATACCAGTTAAACGCTGGGGTCGATGTAATCAACTTAGCCTTTCTCCGAAACCTGCTGGCCATGTGCCAAAATTTGAATCCAATATGATACATTTTATACATGTACATAGACATGCACACACAAACCTAGGCACACCTATTTATGTCTCTGTCCCGCTATGTAAGGGTTAGTATGCAACGGATTCTTATAATATTATGAATAAATGTGTACTTTATATTCAGCAAAATAAAAATCCGATTTAAAAATTATTGACACAATCCCCTATCACATCGCCTTAATAACATAAACAATTCCACATCAATAACTACCGCTCCGTACTAACTACAGCGTTACGACTATTGAACACCTTGCTTTAAGTGCCAACCAGTTCCAATATCCAACACTTTTAATTGTCAACAACAGATGTTTGCGCTAATAATTTCAGAGAAGTTCCAATTAATAGTGTCCAACACAAAATTCTTTCAAAGCTTAGTAGAAATTATTTTAAACATATATCCAAAGATGGACAAGCATGCATGTAGCTGAAAGCTCAGTTAAGCTTTCTTCCTCATATCACTCTGAAAATATTTTGCACTTACTACCCTAACAACGTGTCGACTGAAAATATCAAAGTGGTCTGATATGAAATTGGTGAAAGAATTCTCAGACTGCTTGGTAAAGAATGAAATAATATACGAAAAGATGAGATTTTAGTTACACAAATATACGTAAACACTTATAATCACAAATGCATGCAGACAATTTCATAGACAAACACACACGAACACACATATATAAGCACACACACACACACACACACACACACACACACACACACACACACACACACACACACACACACACACACGCACACACACACATATATATATATATATATATATATATATATATATATATATATATATATATATGTGTGTGTATGAAAGGTAGAACACCAAGAAGCAGAAATCAACAAAGCAGAATATGCGGGCAAATAGACGATAGCATAACAGGGCAAACAGGACAAAAACAATATAGTAGGATCATTCGCAGTCGATTTCTTCCTCAGTCGGAGTCCGAAAAGTCCTTGCAGTTTCGCGCTCGTATATATGTATGTGTGTGTGAATGTATATCTGTGTGTGTGTGTGCGTGTGTGTTGTGTGTGCGCGTCTGTATGTGTGTATGTATCCGAGCATTGAATCTTAAAAGTCAGCGAACGACAATCGCATGTGTAACCAACCATGAAGAACAAATCAGCAGCACAATGAAATAAAATACCAATCCCTTTAAAATGGCAACCACTTTAACAGTACCAAAATCATTATCCCACTACATCGACATATTCAATGCAGTCTGCCAACGGCCCTTCAGCAAGAAAACACCCTGATAAGCTCAGTGACTACTACTAAATGCAGGTCACGACAGACATACAAGATGCTCTTGAAGCCAAGCATTTTAAACTTACGGATACAATATTTACATATCACATGAGGAAACATAACTAGATCTTACAATACAGGGAAACAGTTGTATAATCAAGTACCTGCACACCTGGAGAACTACGTTGCATCGAAACAATTGTAGCGATTAAAAAATAAATGCTCAACTGTACCCCTATTTGCTGACTCCAATTTTTCCAATTATATATATATATATATATATATATATATATATAACCCCCCACTGTCCATATCATACACAAACAATTAGAAACGGTAGTATCACACCAGAATGCAGTAAATTCTTTTTGGTAAAGTACTCAATTGAATGTGAAAGGTAGAAGCAAAATAAAGCTATCAAATTTAGTATTATAGCATTGTGTATGTACGTATATAATATATATATATATATATAATATATATATATATATATATATATATATATATATATATATATATATATATATATATATATATATATATATATATATATATATATATATATATATATATATACATATATATATATATATATATATATATATATATATATATATATATATATATATTTATATGTATATATATGTATGTATGTATGTGTGTGTGTGTGTTTGTGTGTATCTACATATATATGTGTGTGTGTGTGTGTGTGTGTGTGTGTGTATTATGCATCTGTCCAAGAAAAATGTTAATCTTAATTTTATAAGCTCATAATAAGACTGAAGAAGTTTGCCCCATATAGTTAAAAATTATACCATTCTTAACATATAACCAAATGCTTAGAATTGCATATCTACTCGGGGATAGAGCTAAAATTTATACGTAGGTTTTTCGCATCTCCTATTTTCTTTTTGAGCTTTACCACTAATAATTTATTTGTATTGTTATTTTTAAAGAAAAATTCAACATCTCTATATCATAGAAATAAATTATTCATATATCCATCTTTTTCCATTTTTTCTTACAATATATATATACATATATATATGTATACACAGACACAGACACAGACACACACACACACACACACACACACACACACACACACACTCACACGCACATATATATTCATACATACATATATTATTCTTTGATTCTTTTGTTTCAGTCATTTGACTACGGCCATGCTGGAGCACCGCCTTTAGTCCAACAAATGAACCCCAGACCTTATTCTTTGCATAATTGAAAAATTAATGGTGGCGAAGCTGAAAAGTTGCTTTTCTGATGTCTTTATGACATGAATCAAATCATAACAAATAACAAATATTTTATCTCAAGAGATAAAAATGTATTCTGAGATACAAATATATGATGTAGGATGCGTAAGTATAAATATTTTTAAGAATTTGACTGTGTCCTATCTGGGACGCTAATGGGAATATTTTTAATTCACCAGACGCATAAAAATCCACATTCGAACAAATTGAAGAGAAAGTTTTCGTAGAGTGAAATTTTGGCGACTAATGATTGAAAGAATGCCTAAATTATCTTACAAAACCATGGTTTGAAATTTCAGCTATATAGGGGACCAACTTATAGAATGGAACACACACATACACACACATGCACACGTACGCGCACGCACACAAACGCGCGAATATACACACACACGCGCGCACACACAAGTATATATATATATGAATATATATATATATGTATGTATAAAAATAGGATGAGACCTTTATAAGAATTTATCAAGTAGTCAGCGTGAAAAAACCTCGTAAGGAAAAAATTATGATTATTCTCTTTAAAATATATTTATTTATATTAAGGGCATTACTACACTTGAAGGCCTCACGCTATGAGGGATTCTTAAAGACAAAGCTACCATAATAAATACAGTGTACCGTCTGGTGTGTTGATTTTTGTTCATTTTTATGTGTCTTGATTTTGCTTGCACTGACGATTAAAAAGTGCACTTTGATTAGTAATTATAAAATCATATGATATGCGGCCGAATCTGTTTTAAGTGACTCGCTTCAAGAGTTGCATTTCCTCGCGTTCGATACACTGTATTTATTATGGTAGTTTTGACTTTAAGAGTCCCTCATAGCGTGAGGCATGTGTGTGAGTATGTGTATACTAATATATCTTATCTATACAGTAATGCATGCTTCCATATGAAGCGAATTATGTTTTTAATATATGCCTAGTATCGCTTGAAATTTGTATACGCATACACATATACACTCACGCACGCACACTTGAGCGCTCATATATGTATGCATTTGGATAAGTATTGAATATTTCCCGACTTGATTTTCACACAGATACGATCTTCTCACCTGCTGCTAGAAGTGCTCTAAAAGCTGACTCACAAGTTAAACGGTTTCGATAACTTATATACTTTACAGCTTGCATTGGCCACTTACTTCTCATTTGTTCGAGAATTTCAGTGTTCGTATATATATATATATATATATCATGTTGAACCGTTAATCCTTACACATATTATTTTTATCTCCGTTTTCTTTTTTGTTTTGTTTTTTTACCACTTAATCGTTTCTGTCGAAGAGCGTAGGCTCGAAATGTGAAAAACTTTTCCATTATTTCTGAGTGTTACACTAATACACCTGTTTGTTGTTCCTTCACCTGATTCCGTCTTTCGTTTTCTGTGAATTTGAACTATATATATATATATATATATATATGAGCAAATATTCGAATGCTTATACATATGCATACATGTGTGTGTATGCATATATATAAATGTATGTATGTTGCTTTTTTTTTTATCTATAAGACCTCCGTGAGCTTATTAGTTTTGGGCTGGAAGACAGGAAAAAACGTCAAGATGACTGACGATTCAACTTCAAGGTCTTCTTCAGAACGTGTCTAGAGGAAGAAAACCAAAAATATGGTATACTTACAAGAGCGCACACACACACATGCGTGTGTGTGGTGTATGCATGTTTTTACCTATATATATATATATATATATATATATATATATATATATATATATATATATATATGTACACACATACTCACATATGTATGTATATATATTGTCATACAGACGTATATCTATACACGTTAATATATAAAACTTGGGTGTGTGTATTGGTGTGTGTGTATGTGTGTGTGTGTGTGTGTGTGTGTGTGGTGTTAAAAATTTTCGTTACACTGGAATGAGTGCAAGGAATTTACAGATGTTATTGTCAGTTTATGCTAGAAAACGCATCTGTGCTTGTATATCTGTATATTTCTAAGACTGGAATATCATTAGTATGTTTCCGTCAAACTGAAAGAAGATACTCCCGCCAATAGTTTGACTCTGACTAAATTCATATTTCTTCATTACATTATACTTTATTTTATTCTTTCTTGTCATTTTGACATTGTCTTCATGCTTGTGTGTGCTTAGGCTGGATACCCGTTTAAAACTTTTAGTAAATTCGGTTATTGAAACTTAAGTTGGCTCTAATCCGTGCTGTTTTATCCGAGACTTTTCTGTTTTGTTTTATTCTCCCGCACAGTGGATGCACGATATATCTATTATTGTTTTTCTTTCTAAGATGATTATGGTTTGAGAGTAATTTGGTTGCTATTTCTAGCTAGTGAAGCAAATATTTAGAGAGAGAAGGGCCAATTCAATACAATGGCCCTTCTCTCTCTCTTTTATCACATCCATCTCTCTATCTGTCTGACTATCAGTCTATCTATCTATCTCTCTATCTGCCTATTTATTTATCTATTTGCTTATACATCTTCCATTGTCTCCAAAGCCTCACCCCCCAAAACAAAACAATGTTCTGTTATAAACAAAACCCCCCAAAACACCTGTTTTTATATAAATAAGCTAGATCTCTGTATTTTCACAGTTATATTTGACAAGTTCGAAAGACGAACGAAAGCGCTATTATATGTATAAAATAAATGAAAGAAGTTATTCCAAAATATTCTGACGATTTTTTTTTCAAATATATATATATATATATATATATATATATATACGAAGTGTTAATTCCTACAACAATTCCTCTCTCCGTTTTTTCATTCTCTCTGTTTTTACCTCTTAATCCAGTCCTTTCTGTCGAAGAGCGTAAGGTTGAAACGTAAAATACTTTTACATTCTTCCCGAGCGTTAAACTAGTACACCTACATGTTGTTCCTACGCCTGTCTTCGTCTTCTCCATTGTCAGTTTATTAAGACAGTGCTCTTGTGCCTAATGAGTCATTTTGACTCTTATTTCTGGCAATTTAGGTGCCACTTCGTACCCTCTGTCACCTTAGTGACGTCTATAAATTTGCCTTTTGGTTGTTAAATTGCTTGTAAGCCACCCATATTATATACAGCTTTCACCTCTACCGTTTTTGAAATCAGCACGTTTGCAATGGTTTCTCTTGTAAGTTGACGGGGTGACTTCAGCTTAACCAATTAGCACAGTAAGAGCCACGGTAAGAGCAACTGATGCTCTGCATCAAAATTCGAAATCACAAGTGATATGGATATGTCGGCGACAGTAGGGAAGTTTGCCTCCCTTGTCAGCGTTTACCAAAAGTTTTGACTCTTATTTCTAGCAATGCCGGTACCACTTTGTACACTCTGTCACCTTATTGATGTCTGTAAATTTGCCTTTAGATTGATAAAAAGCTTATAAGCTACCCAAATTTATTTGTGTGTGTGTGTGTGTGTGTGTGTGTGTGTGTGTGTATGTGTGTGTGTGTGTGTGTGTGTGTGTGTGTGTGTGTGTACATTTATGTGTGTGTGTCTTTTGTGTTTGTGTTTGTCCTTCACCCACGTTTTGCTCAGACAACCGGTTGTCAAGAACAAATTCGGCTTCTGATGTCTTTAGTGTCCCATGAGCCCAAAGTTTGGGAATTCTTTGAACCTGACTTTTAAAATCTCGTATCTGATAACAGATAAGAGTTTTTAAAATACACCAACAACTTTCAGGATACACCACACAAAATTTTAGCAAAATTATAATAATCCAGTGTTTCTTAGGTAAATGCATATATATACACATCCATAGACACCTTGCCCACCTTATTACCTATGCCTATATGAACACCAGCTCTATCACTCACCAAGCTCTTAATTTGGTTGCAACTGCAACCGAGGATGATATTATTAACAGTTATCGATCGACCCCCTACATGAATAACAAGATAAATGACCCCTTTATCACTTGTAAATGAATTACAGTTTTTTATATTCCTTTGGAATTTTGAGCAAAAGAGAATTAGTGAATTCTTGAAAGCGAATTCCTCCTCTACAGCTGTTTGAATTAGAATATTTCCTGCGTAATGTATTCGCCATGTACTAGCCATCGGAAAATAGCTATATGATTTTTAGAAAATGTTAACAAAATATTCATTTATTCAGCAACACAAATCTTCCTTTCACAAAGAATACCCATCTTGCTTAAGTGAGTTTAGTAACGCACAAAAGCAGGAAAGGTGACTGCTTTCGTTTATGAAAACTGTTGAGAAATAAACGATTCCCCACCCTATTCTTTTACCAAACGATGTGATATGAAGACATGAGATGCGTTCAAAAAGTATCCGACTTTCTTTTTTCTTGCCAAAACTAATACCACGTGGGCAAAATCCTTTGCGTGGGAGGTAATGCCAACTTTCTTGCGCATGCGTGAAACTTTTTGCGCCGGTAGGCTGTGTCAGTTCCTAGCTTTTACGCCTAGAGTACAGACGTATAGTGCGCAGTAGAAGCAACTCCACATTGAAATCGCTCAAGACATGCTGGACTGTGTAAACCACGACCCATACTTCATGAAGACCATCATCAATGGTGATGAGACGCGGATTTATGGTCTCTGCTCAATGCTTTCGGTCATCTTGCGTGAAAACGAAAATCCAACGAGCCGCGCTACACGTCTTTACACAGCCGAGAACTGCGGCGGCGGGCACGAAAACGTTCACGAATCCGCATGCAGGTAGACGTCATTCCCCATCCAAAGGATTTTGAACACGCGGTATTAGTTTTAGCAGAAAAAAATGAAGTTGGATACTTTGTGAAGCCACCTCGTATAGTACTGGAGACATAAAAAGTCAATTTTGCATATGATTAAATTAATATAGTACGAGTTCAGTGCATAACACTTAAATAAATGA
The DNA here is from genome assembly GCF_046866305.1 of Octopus bimaculoides. NCBI lineage: Eukaryota > Metazoa > Mollusca > Cephalopoda > Octopoda > Octopodidae > Octopus > Octopus bimaculoides. The sequence goes on along the minus strand of NC_142928.1, from coordinate 117,402,013 downwards.
TAATTTTCTAACGTTTTTGGAAACAAGCCACATCTTGATAACTGATGCTTTTCCATATGTTTGAAAATACTGTTTTTAATATTTTGCTACACAACTTCCTAAAATCATAACCCACAACATGAAACTCAGATAAATGATTTCATAAATTTCAGATTCGATTAAAATATATACACAATCTTTTGTGTGTTCAGGAGTTTTGCCATATATAAAAACGCATGCATTCAATATATAAGTGCACGAGACATACACAAGCATACGCACATGCGCACACACGAAAAGAAATCCACACACAAAAACAAACGCACACAAATGCAGACGCTCATATGCACACACGATTGCACATAGATACAAGTATCATCAAAGATGAAAAAATGTCGAGGATATTAGGAAGAGGCGTTTTAAGGAGATACTGTCGTGGAAGAGAATATATTGGCATGCCAAAACGCTATTCAAATCCCAGACACCAGAATTCATAAGAAATATTAACATTGAATAAGTGTTAGAGTAGGAAAGATTTGTCGTTAAAATATCTAAAAAGACTGATGAAATGTGTAAAATATATCAATAGACTTACAGTGAGGCGATATTTGCTAGTTGTTTGAGTGCCTCTTAAAGGCTTTTGGAAGCCAAAGATGTGTGATTGTGAGAAGCGATGAACGAATAAGTCGCTTCGTTGTAAGAATCGTTAAAGCACACATACAGTAACATGCACATACACACACACATATATACATAGACGTACGTATGATATATATTTAAACACACGTATATATGTGTAAATATACATAAATATGTACATGAATATATAAATGTTTGTATGTATATGTATATGTGGGTAGAAATGGGTATGTGTGTGTGCATATACATATAGACAGAAAGATATCTGTTTATATATATATATATTTGTGTATATATATGTATATATATGCACATATATACATACTTATGTACGCATAACCACATATAAATACACACACACTTATATACTATGTGTATATACTATACATATATATATGTATATATATATATATATATATATATATATATATATATATATATATATATATATATATATATATATACTCTTATGTGCGTGTGAGCATGATTATATACATGCAAGTGTGTGTATGTATATATATATATATATATATATATATATATATATATATATAGGCACGCATGTACAGAGATAGATAGATAGATAGATAGATAGATAGATAGATAGATAGATAGATAGATAGATAGATATGTATGCATATTTATTAATTTATTTTTTGTCAGGAATGCAGGTAGTGTCCATAGCTCTATGCAGAGTCTTGAAACTAGTGTGAGTGAGGCAGGAAGGAATCAACCAACCAAAAACCTACACCGAATGATAGCATAGAATAGACACTGTTAAAGGCACCGAAAGCATCATGTGGTAGTGGCACCCATGAAGGCCATGACAAGATTTGAACTCAAAGCGAAGAGAGTTGAAGGAAATACTACAAAGTATTCTGTCGGTGATTTCCAGAAATAACAATTCCCCTCCGATTTATTATACAGATGTATGTGTGCGATTGTGTTTGTACATTGATGCCTCACTTTGCTTCCAACCACCATCTCATTCTGTCACACTCTCTGTCTGCCCGTATGCCTCTCTCTCTCTCTCTATATATATATATATATATATATGTATATATGTGTGTGTGTGAGTGTGCGTGTGTGTGTGTTATAATTTAGAACAAACAGTAAAAAGTTGTCATTATAGTACTCGGAGTTTCGAATATGGGAGCGAAGAGCTACGATACATTCTCGACGGCTATTAATGGCAACAGACGCTATGAAAAACCTTTGAATAAAAGGAAAGTTACTCTAATAGGTAGAAAAAGAAAGAAAAAAGAAAAAAAACGCGCAACCATATTCTCACAATCGGATTAGAATTGTGGATTTCGTTAGTTTTACACATGTATAGATACATGTTATATATATATACTCTTTTTAAGCGGAAAAAGATATTCATTAACTGTTACTCAGAGTTTCACGTTACTATCCGTCGGACAGTTGGGATCATACTATATGTGTGTGTGTGTGTGTGTGTGTGTGTGTGTGTGTGTGTGTGTGTATGGGTGTGTGCGCGCGCGTGTGTGTTGGTGGAAATGAATGCGCAGGGTGCTCGGCGAAATTACCGTTTTTGTTGACGTTCTTCATAGTGTTGATGTCGAACTTCGTCTGCTGTGTGATCCAATAGTGTTCTATGCAATCTGTGAAGGTTTGTAATGTAATACATTGAACACATCTGTTATGAGAGAAAAAACTCGAAGCATGAATTTGGTATTTTGTAATTTCATCTGCTGCATATGATTGTTTCGATAATCGATGATGTCATATTAAACACGATTTGGAAAGATCACTTAATCATAGCGATCACATCCTCAGACAGAGTCAGCCCTGACTGAGGAGGTGATCGGTAAGATTAAGTATTCTTTGTACATCGCATTTATTATTATAATTACATCGATTGTCGATCACACACACACACACACACACACACATACGCACATACCGCTTGAGTTCTCTTTCACACTGTGTTCGTATAATAACATAGCATAATACTAGTTAACTAGTCTGCTAAATCCCAAATGTGTCTGTATTTAGAATTTTGGATTTCGTTAGTCTCACACATGTATAAATACATGTTATATATATATATATATATATATATATATATATATATATATATATATATATATATATATATATATATATATATATATATATATATATATATATATATATATATATATATATATATATATATATATATATATATATATATATATATATATATATATATATATATATATATATATATATATATATATATATATATATAGGCACAGGAGTGGCTGTGTGGTAAGTAGCTTGCTTACCAACCACATGGTTCCGGGTTCAGTGGCTTCTACTATAGCCTCGGGCCGACCAAAGCCTTGTGAGTGGATTTGGTAGACGGAAACTGAAAGAAGCCCGTCGTATGTATGTATATATATGTGTATGTATGTATATATATATATATGTATGTATATATATATATATATATATATATATATATATATATATATATATATATATATATATATGTCTGTGTTTGTCCCCCCCCACCATCGCTTGACAACCGATGCTGGTGTGTTTACGTCTCCGTAACTTAGTGATTCGGCAAAAAGAGACCGATAGAATAAGTACTAGGCTTACAAATAATAAGTCCTGGGGTCGATTAGCTCGACTAAAGACCGCAGTCAAATTGACTGAAACAAGTAAAAGAGTAAAGGGTAAAAAGAGTATATAGGCGCCAATATGGCTGAAACAAATAAACGACAGAAACGAATAAATGAATACGCACACACACATATAGACGACAATTCGTCGGTTACGACGACGAGGGTTCCAGCTGATTCGGTCAACAGAAAAGCCAGCTCGTGAAATTAACGTGAATGTGGCTGAGCATTCAACAAACATGCGTACCCTTAACGTAATTCTCAATGAAATTCAGTGTAACACAGTGTGACAAGGCTGGCCTTCTGAAATACATGACAAGTAAAAGTCCTGAGGTTTTAATCGCTTATGGGTAGTACTAAAGCTTGGCTGCTCTGTAGTGATAGAAATTGCTAAAAAAAAAAAAATCCAAACTTTTTGGCTGACTAGTGTGGCGGACTGACACAAGACAGTTATATTGTACTCCAAGATACATCATTTTGAATGATTTTAAGTATAGACGTTCAGTGTGGTGTGATAAGATCAATTTATCGCTCAGCAATCTTGTCAAGCATAAACGACATAGGACATGAGGCTGTTAAAACCCTGTTATGAAGACGTATATCATATATACCTGACATCTAATCGTGTGTTTTTACTCTCGTAAAGAAAAAAATTCCAATGACATCTACTTCTCTTTTATTGGTAGTGTGGTGCAGAGGGTAGGGGGGGTATTCACTGTTAATTTCGTTTCACTATCCTATGTTCGAATTCTCTCGGACAAATGAACATTACTATATCTTCCTTTCTCATTTCTACCTCTTTTATGATTAATCTTATTCTCTTTCAAAAGAATGAAAGAGAGAGAGAGAGAGAGAGAGAGAGAGAGAGAGATAAAGGGAGAGAGAAAGAGAGAGAGCGAGAGAGAGAGAGAGAGAGAGAGAGAGAGAGAGAGAGAGAGATAGAGAACTAGACAGACAAACAATCAGACAGTCAGAAACAGAGGAATGTGTACTGACAATAATGATGAAGAATCTCTTCATTCGTCTCTGGAAATTTCCTGTTCGTTTTAACGATCTCCTTTGTCCAATATCTTTATCTATAACACGTTGTTGTTTTCTTTTTTATAGTACCAGTGTTCTATTTGCTTGATTCTTTGTTGTATTGCCTCAGAGCAGGACTGATCGAGTAGACCTGTGATTGAATGTTATAACTATCCTTTTTTCTCAGTCATAGTTTATCTCAGATCATATTTTCCAATATATTCTTCCTTCTTTCTAAAAGATAGTAGAGTTTAGTTTCAGGAAAAGAGATTTAACTGATATTTCTAGCAACCATGTAAAGTATCATTCGCTGATTCTTGGACTGGTGCTTCAACATTTTCAGAAGTTGAACTTCGATAATGAATATAACTGGCAATGAATGGAATTTTTACCAGTATTGGTATTGACTTTGCGCTCAATAACTCAGAAATCGATATAGCTTTTGTTATTACAGTTATGAGAAAAGTCCATAATTAATCCCCTAAGAAAACCTGAATAATTGTAAATTACACCAAATGGTTACTATTTCTAATTGTTTATTAATTAATATTTACGGTCTTAAATATATACAGATAGATAGATAGATAGATAGATAGATAGATAGATAATCGTCAGTAAAGTGACTAAGGGTAGTCATCACCAGCATTGCTAGAAATAAGAGTCAAAACAACTCTTAGGCACGAGCAAGCGCTTATCTAATGACTGACAAGGGGGCAAGCTCCCTACAGCAAGTGATATAGAGTCAGATCACCGATGATTTCGGATTCAATTTATCCTTGTCATTGACCCTTACTCAGTCGCTGATGGCTGAATCAGTCACTGATTCCTATGGTATTTTATATAAACTGACAAGGCGAGTTAGATTTAGCCATCGGCAACTGAGTAAGAGTCACTGGTGAGCATTAATTAAATCCGAAATCATCGATGATCTGATTCTATCTCACTTGCTGTAGGGTTGTTGTCTCCCTTGTCAGTCAGCAGATAAGTGCTTGCCCGCGGTTAAGTATAGTTTTGATTCTTATCATTAGCAATGCTGACGCTGACTCGCACCTTTAGTCTCTTTAGTGACGATTGTACTTGATCCATCCATCCATCCATCCGGCTGGCTGCCTGGCTGCCTGGCTAGCTAGCTGTATGTGTGTGTGTGTGTTGTTCAAAACAGTTTCATTCGGATTCGGTGTTACTTCAAGTTTTGAAACCCTTAACGGGGAGCTTCGGAACTTAAAGTAACACGGAATCCGAATCAAACTGTTTTGAACAATGCATGTAACCCCCAATAAATACGTTGAGTGCCTTTTCTTTCGAATGTACGCGCGCGCGCACGAAAGAAAATAACTTTGAGTTGAGTGGTACGAGTACGAGTTAAATCTCTGACTGAAGTTCATATTCTTTTCTACTCTAGGCACAAGGCCCGGAATTTGGTGGGGGAAGGGGTTAGTCGATTAGATCGACCCCATTACGCAACTGATACTTAATTTATCAACCTCCGAAAGGATGGAAGGCAAAGTCGACCTCGGCAGAATTTGAACTCAGAATGTAAAGACAGACGAAATACCGCAAAGCATTTCGCCCGGCGTGCTAACGTTTCTGCCAGCTCGCCGCCTTTTGAAGTTCATATTCACCGTAGGTTTATACTTAAACGCACACACACTCAGTACGAGGATCCGGAAAATGGCATTTATCTATTCTTAACACGTACACAATTAATGTGGACAAACGAAAGAAAGGGCACTCAAAACATTTAATGGGGTTTACATGTATTGTTCAAAACACTTTGATTTGGATCCTGTCTATAGTTTTAATTAAACTATGATAATATGAATTCTCATATATGCAGAAATAGAAAATTTTAAATTGTCTAAACGTTCTTTTCTGTTAGCATGCATAGAAATATTATTAAACATTTCATTAGCTTTCATATAGGCACTAGTACTATAAATAGAAAAAGTCACATCTTACTTCATCAAGATATGCATTAATATTTTAAGAAAAGCAAAATAAAGGATGTTGTACCGAGGAAGGACCTTTACGCCAATAATAATAAACACACGCATTGGTTCACTTTCATTCCTTTATTTTTATTATTGGCGTAATGACCAAAATTTGTTTCAATGCACGAGTTCATAAAAAAAATCTTGTAAGCTAAATACAAGAGCGAAGTAAAATAAGGGTAAAAGAGTGTTTAAATAAAAAGAAATATACGAAAAAAGAAAAGAAATAATTCATGAGGTGCACATAGAACAGCGAGGATCCAGAAAATAACGTATTTATTCATTGTCAATACATTTTGGCAAATTCAGATATGAATATCTAGCGGCTGATGCTTTTTGTCATAAAGGACATCTTCCATTTAAACGATTCATCAGTATATTGGGACTTTGAAAATCAAGTGTTTCGAACTTACTGTGTGTCTCTTCATTCAAAACTACCCCAGTGAACCAATGAATCTAACGAGAGTACAGGTTCTTGTCTATATATAGAAATCAGCAAACACAATATTTGTTGATGTGTCCTGATGTCTGCCATGGGGTGCATGCAGAACAGCGAGTATTCAAAGAATGATGTATGTATTCATTCTCAATACGTTCTGACAGATTCGAACGGGAATATCTGATCGCTGTTATATGCAATAACACGAAAAGAGAGAAATCACTGCTTAAAGAGGAAGTATACATTTATTACAAAGGTTATGATCTCTCTCTTTCTCCCGCTTTCACTCCCTACTATTTCCCCCTCTCTCTCTCTCACACACACACCACGCGCGCGCATACAAACTTGTACCTCTATGGCATGTGTTGAGTTCGTACTCTATAGAAACAACGAAAGTACTTATTCAGTACTCTCTTTCTGATATATATAACGAGAGTGAGAGAGAGTTGATACAATTTTGGTAAGTGGGTCAATGGTATCACCGGTAAAAGACTATATAATGTACATAAAATAAAACTACAGTCATTTATTTGAAAACCTTAGTTCTGTAGATCGAGAATGTGTAAAAACATCCTAATGTTCTCTTCAATAAACAGGGACATTAATCGGGAATTCTTTTAAATAAACACAGAATTAATTGGTAATATTTTCTACGCCTCTTTAGTGAAAATGTGCCGCTATTCTTCGAGTACCAAGGAAAAAGTTGAATCTAAATGCTATATAAGAGTCATCAGGATATACACTAACAACACTGGTTGATCCCGTAACCTAATGGAACAAACAGGAAAAATAGAATTCAATACTTTATTATATCCATATTTCTAATCGTAGAGAAGCTACTGATGTAATTTAAGGGCTAACAGCCCCGTGCATTACACATATTAAACTGTAATAAGTGCCTTGCACAAAACTCTGGGCTCTTGAATTACTTTCATAACTTTGTAGCCGGTCAATATGCTCCTACAGATTCACTCATATAAATATATACATACGCATACAGAAATATATAACAGAAGCATTACTCGACCTTGTCAGGGCTTATAGAAACATATCAAAAACAATCACATAGCGTATAACATTATTCTTCACTCTGCAACCTTTTGCCAAAATTTCGGTCTGCTTGATGAAAAAAAGTGGTTTATAACTTGAAACATATATACGTAAATGCATGCGCGCACGTGCGCGCACGCACACACGCACAGAAACACACACAAATACGCACACACAAACACACACAAACATACACACACAGTCTACACACAAATGCAAGCGTGCATGCACACATAAATACATACATACAGATAGACAGAAAGATATATATATATATATATATATATATATATATAGAGAGAGAGAGAGAGAGAGAGAGAGAGAGAGAGAGAAATTCATGATAAATACAAATTCCTTGAAAAAATGTCGACAAGTAAGTTGCTTCCCAACCACATACTTCCAGATTTACTCTCACTGCGTACTACCTTGGCTGGATTTGGGTGATGGAAACTGAAAGAATCCTGTCGTATATATATACATATGTGTATGTGTGTGTGCGCACGCGTATGTGTATATGTGTGAGTTTTCGTGCTTACCCACACCACTGCTTGACAACCAATGTTGGTTCAGCAAGAAACTGAAGTGAAATTGTTCGACAATGCAAGGGGTGGTCGCAGTCTAATGATTGACACAAGAGATTAAAGATAAAATCTGCAATTTGCCCAAGAACCTCGGACTCAATGGAATTTGTTAGATTTTAGTAAGATCAATCAAGTTAAGCTTCATAAATGTGCGTAAATGAAGAAACAAACAGCTGTAAAACTAAAAACAATATTTTACTCTTAAATATGTTGTGTTTTGCTGACGCTGCAATAATTATGATGTTGCGGCTGGTGCCATTACATAGACATTGCCCAAAGACAACAATAATAAGGAATTCACAAATTCATTGATTATATCTATGTTCCACTCAACAAACAAAGACCACATAATTCTTTATTTTATTTCCTTATTTTTGTTTCAAGAATTTATTGGTAAAAGGAACATTGTTTACATTCTCTTGAGATGCCATCTTCCTTTCTCAGTCTTTCGATATTTAACTCTTTACCTCTCTCTCTCATTCCCTCTCTTTCTCTCCTAACATCTCTTTAATTTTGGCAATATGCTTCTCTAGCTATCCATCTCTATATTTTCAAATATCTCTATTACTCTCCTTATTTCAACTTCTTTCTGTTTTCCTTCAACCTCGTTATTTCTGTATCTCTATTTCTTCTCTCTGTTGGCTTATACATATACACGCACGCCAATAAAAGTAGAACATTTTTCGATTGGAATGTAAAATTCATTACTATTTTTCAAATAACACTTAAATATGACATTTTTTTTTAAATGTAAAATATATTCTAAAAGAAAAAGTGAATACAATAATATACAATAATATGTGAAACCTAATTCTACGCTATATTTATCATTACACATTATCTTTCCTTACTTTTCGAGTTTTTCTCTCCGTCTTCTTTACTGATATTCTATAACTTTTAATGAACATGTATTTCCATATACGTAATTGATTATAATCATACCCTTGAACACTAGATCATTGTTTTTAAATGTTTCATAGCATATATTCTTAAATCATATACACACACATACACATATATACGTATGTACATGCACGTATGCACACAAGCACACATTAATATAGTATAAGAATATATACATCTGTATATCTTTATCTCTACAGTCAATTATAATTGACTGTAGAAATAAAACAAATATGCAAATGTACTAATATCAATTTTTTATTGTACTAATCTGAGTTATACAATCGGTAAAATATTTATAATCTAGCGAAGCAAAACCCGGACTCAGCCATTAGATGAAATTCATTGGGATTGCTTACCTTAGGTCAGGGATGGGGAACCTTTTTGTGTATGAAGGTTACCCTACAATTCATCATCCCTCATAGAGGCCGCATTGAACAAATTCTTCTTTTTTTTTTAGTTTTCTCCCCTAAGTAATTGATTAGTAATCTAATAAAAGAAAGATAGGTGTGTAGAAATCGAAAGCATGACTTTTCAAATATTTCATTTAAGTAAGTACTTTTATACAAATAATAAGTAAATGAATAATATCGAAAGCAAGACATCTGCAGATATTTTATTTAGGCTAGTAGGTACTTTTTATTCAAATTAATGACATCTTTGAATATGTTGTTTTTGAGAAAGCATTTTGATATCGGGTTGTAACAGTGGTTCTTAGTTTTAATTGGTTCCCCAAACGCTCATCTATCAATTGCGTTCTCAGCAAATTTTTGATTTGCATCAAGTACGAGAATGTGGATTCACAACAGTATGTTGAAGAAAAGCAGGAAATTAGCCGGCGTGCATGTTCACTAAGACGAAGATATTCTACCGCATTTTTCCAAATTTCCATGGGATTTTCCTTCTTGTCAAACGGAGATTTCAGGATATTACCGTCAGACTTTTCAATTAGCACCATTTGTAATTCTTCAGAAGCCTCTGATACATCAGCTAAGTGAGGCTGAAAAGCAAGTTTCAGTTATGTTTTTCAAAATCATTGAATCATTTATTATATTCTTCTATTAATGAGTCTAAAACTGACTCGTATTCTTCATGAGATTCATAGATATCTTCTTCATTTTCACTCATTACCTTCGTAAGCCGAGGAAAGTATTCTTCTGAAAGTTTTACTTGAACCGAAAGGAACTTGAAAAACGACAATTTTTTTCTAAATGCCCAACTTTTTTGCAACATATCATAAATACATTTATTTTTGTCTTGCAACGAAATGTTTAACTCCTTTTGTTTTGATATCACATAACATAAAAATGCACCATCTCTGTAAAAATTTGGATCTGATAAATTACAATTGTTGTTTTCTTTGAAAAAGTCAATTATTTGCCTTCATAAAGACAAAATTTAGACCAATACTTTCCCTTGCGACAACTTTTGAGTGATAAGGCAAATCCACATTAATTACTTCGTCATCCATCTGAAATGTTTCGAAATTGACGATGCTGCAGGGCTCGAATATAGTTTAAAATGACATTTTGCACAGAGATTTTGCTGATGTAAAATACAATGAAAAGAACTCAGCACATTTGGTTCTTTGATTACTCTTTCAAGATGTGCAATGAATCCTTCATTTTCAGCCATCTTAGCTGGAGCACCATCCGCACACACAGTTATCAAATCAGTAAAATTTAGTCCTATTTTATGACATTGCTCTTTGAAGTTGTTAAAAATATCTATCCCTCGTGTCCTTTTTTTAAGGGTGCCTAAAGCAAATAATTCTTCATATAATTGAAAATCATCAGTTATAGCACGAATAAAATACAGTACTTGTGCTGAATCTGTGGAATCTGTTGATTCATCCAAAGTAACTGAGCAATATATATTTTCTTTCTGGCTTATATTTTTCAGTTGCTCTGTTACATTACAGGCCAATTCATGTTGTCGATATGTATTAGTCCTTCTGAAAAAGGCACCTCTTTATATTTGCTAACTCTATTGGGATCTATACATCCTACCACTTCCAAAATACATTTCTTTATAAGTTTTGCTTCACTGAATGATGGTTTACCTTTTTTGCCAAGCAAATATGCAACTTTATAGCTGGCTTCTGTCGTAGCATTCCCTTGATGCAACACAGTTTGGAAATATAGTCTTTGATTTTGTTTTCCATCTTTCAATTTCTGAAATGCTATCTTTCGAGACTCACCCACTAATTTGGCATACTCATTGTCTTTATGAAGAGCATAATGTTGCTGTGCAATGAATTTCTTAACCGTTACAATTGAGGTACCATAAAACAAGCAAGACAGTTCACTATTTACTAAAAAATATTGCACTTCCTATTCTTCTTTCAAAGTACGTTTTAATTTTTTTGATATAATTATTGGTTAAAAAGAAATATATTTATTCTGAAAAACCATTAAAACAATAACAGTTTTAATAATGAATTAGTAAGCCCGGCCGCACACTAATCCAAATAAAGCAGTCTTAGACAAGACACGATAAGCTTGCATCCAAATCCATGATATTGGTTTTGACTTTAGAGATTGTTACTACGATTCGAGACTGAACAACATCTAGATTAGCTATAATATTTTTTCTGTAATTAGTACTATTATTTATCATTACCTAAGTATTGCAGAAATAATGTCAAATATCGATGGTTTCCAATCTCACAAAATAATGACATTTGTGGAAGTTCCAAGAACATGGTTTCGGACGTTGATTGAAAGTGTTTTGTCTAATACCGTGTTGTCTGAAGCAGTGTGCAGTCAGCTTAACAGAGTAGTAATGAATACTATCATTGTATCACTTATCAAGTCTCAACGTTAAAAAGCCAGTCTGTAATATTAACACACGGACTGATAGATGTACGGTTTCAAATAATGCAATAACTAACTCAGTCTCACAAAACAAGTCAGTAAGAAGTTGGCCACGACTGCGCAATTACTTAGTAAAGTACGTAGCAATGAAAAGGTGGACGAGACAGGAACTCTTGGTGTATCATACGTGAAGTCGCTTACTGCCACTAGGCTGGTGTGGCTGACAAAGAAATATCACCTTTATATACTTGTTGCTTTGAGTTTAAATTCATTGGGTTCTGGGTTCAAAGAAAAATGTTTCCAATCTCTTGAAGTGGCATTCTTTATTTATAAACTAAAGTAAAGATGGACGAAATGCTGCTAAACATTTTGCCTGGTATGCTAATGATTCTGCCACATCGCCACCTTAATAATAATACTAAAAACAGTTAAATTTCCTTTCGTCAATGTGTTTGTGTATTGTAAGTTAATGCGTATAATGATTTTAGACAAAAATATTCAATGTCAAAAAAGAAAGGAAATGGCCGCAGACGGCCGCACTTGATGACCCAGGAGGCCTTAGGTTTCCCATCTCTGCCTTAGGTAAACATAGGTGTTCCTTACAATTCGATGCGGTTAGCCATAAAATGAATTATAACTGAATGCTTGTACAGTCCTTGACGAGATACTTTATTCATATATATATGTATATATATATATATATATATATATATATATATATATATATATATATATATATATATATATATATATATATATATATATATATATATACGGCTTTTAAGCTAGTATGTACCTTTTAAGTAACTAATCCCGAATGGAAAGATCTGCAAACAGATCTCTAACTTGTTTTGGAGAATTTGTTGCATGTTCCAATGATGATAAATAATATTAGTCGCTAAAAATCATGTAAAAAAAAAATCGCCGAAAACAAAATCAGTAATGAAAACATCGAAATCCAAGATTTCAGGAATGCAGGCTGGATTCGGCCCACCCAGAATGTTTTTTATTTACTCAAGGAGTCAGCCTGATTCCAAAATGGTATGATATGTTGGGCTACGGCCTCTAGGAGCAAAATTGAAACAGTGCGACACACTGACACACTGACATTCACGTTTATTAGATATGTTTAATTTGGGGAAAAACTGTATTTCAATTAAAGTGTATTTTATGTGTGTGTGTGTACGTATATGTATATATGCACACGATGATCTCACATATATGTGTGTATGTATATGTGTGTGTGTATGAATATGTATATATATATATATATATATATATATATATATATATATATATATATATATATACATATACATACATATATATATATGTATATATGCATATATATGTATATATACATATATATGTGTGTATTAAAGAAAGCAAAAATTAAAACAAAAAAATGATAGTGTCAGTAGATGGTTCAGAATGCTGACCACACGAATTTCTGCCCAAGAAAGTTGTACATCATCTCCCTCTATCTCTCACATATCCACTCTTTCTTTCTCTCTTATTAATACTCCCATTGCCACCATTAACATTACTACTTTTAATAAAACATCATAAATTCTCCCTAAATTTCTTTGTCTCTTTTTCTTCTTCTCTTTCCCCACTCTCTTTGTCTTCACCGTATCTATGCCTTCTATTACTCTCACCCCCACCACGATGAATTGTCATTGAATAGTGAGAGAGAGGAGGGAAAAGTGTGACACAGAAATTAGTTTTCGAATTTATTATATACATACATATATATATATATATATATATATATATATATATATATATATATATATATATATATATATATATATATATATATATGAGTAACAAAGGTGTACAGGTGACAATTCATTACGACCGTTTCAAGCGACTCCTGTAATTGATTAGTGAAAATATTACATCAGTTGAAAGAAACTGTTCTCGTCAGATGACCGCATAGATTATAAAACCACTGCCCTAACATATTCACATCACTAATGGAACTCAAATATTTATATTGCTTCTGTTGTCATACCTCTGGCAGAATGAATTTAGAAAGTAGACTTGCCTAGTCTATTATAATTTAGAGAGTAGCAGTGGAAATAGTGGGGGTCGGAGGAAAACGTTGGAAGACAATATGTAGAATGTAGTCTTCAACCCTCTAGAATCAAATTTATTGGGGGTTATCAACTATATTCTAGTTAATGATGATAAATCCATTAATGTCAAACAGTCTAAACTCTCTATATACTGGAACCATATATCCAGCTTTGTCTACACAAAAGGATATGGCGTGGAGTAGTAATAACGGAATGCCTGATGGGAAAGTGATGATAATTGGGAGAAAGGAGGATAGGAAGAGCCAATACTTATTTTGATTATCATATTAAAGGGAAAGACAATGAAAAAGCCAAAGGGATAAATAATGTAAATTTAGGGATGGAATTTAAAATCAGAGAATAAGAAAAGTATATTATAACTTAGCAAATTTGTAATGTTAAAGCGAGATCACTTAAATCAATATAAAGAAGGTTAGAAATTAAATTCAAAACTTAATAATTGGATACTTTAATATATAAGAAAAATATATTAAGACTTTCCATAAAAATAGTATGAAGAAGATCATGGTAAAAATATTCTACAATGAATCTAAAACGGAATGAAATTATCATATAAATAGAAATTTAAAGTATACGGGTGGATAAACATAAGATCTCGTAAGAAATGGCATCCAATATATGGGATAATTAAATTAGAGTTATTTCAAATGTGTAAGGGAGTACGTTCAGATATCATATCTAAACAAATTTTGGCATATAAACACAATGAATATACTGCATGATTAGAAAATATAATAAAATAAGAATTCACATATACGGTGAATATATAAAAAACCTTATAAGTTGTCAAATTATAAATTATAAACACGATGAAAGTATATAAAAGGATATATGAATGTATAAAAATACCAAATATAAAGTATGGCAATTTATAAAACAATGTGTGACTACAAATATAATAATATACTATGATATTAAACAATATATATATATATATATATATATATATATATATATATATATATATATATATATATATAGACATGCACTTATCTAAATACCTGTTTGCCTGATTGTCTGCCTCTCTGTCCGTCTGCATGTATGTGCGTACTGTTTATATGCATACGTTGTGTGTATCATTGCCCCTATTTTCGCCACTTTTAAAAAAAATCAAACAGATGAACACTTTGATAAATCTACTACATGAAAAACTAGACTGCAACATCTTGTGAGTAAATTCATGATTCGGATTGAGAGGGGGCTTGGAAATTCGGACTTGGAAATGTTAGTAATGATGCAGTAAGCTTTATCCCTAAGGCTTCTAATTGTTTGATGTCTATAACATGGTGTGAACAAAGAAATATATGGCAGAGTGGCAAGAAGAATCTCATCAGATGTTAATCTCTATTTTTTATTCATATAACATTCTGCCAAGTATGCCTGCATGTGTGTGTACTTGTATGTATGTATGCATGTATGTATGTATGTATGCATGTATGTATGTATGTATGTATGTATGTATTCATGTATGTTATGTATCGTTGCGCGTGAATATGGTTATTAGATTGCTTGAGTGGGTGTATACAAGTTTCCCTATAAACATATATGAACATCACCTTAATATGTAAAATTATCTATGTCTGTCTGCTGTCTCTATCTCTCTGTCTCTCTGTCTCTCTCTCTCTCTGTCTCTCTGTCTCTCTCTCTCTCTCTCTCTTTCTCTCTCTTTCTATCTCTCTTTCTCTCTCTCTCTCTCTCTCTTTCTTTCTCTCTCTCTCTTTTTCTCACTCAACATATATGTGTGTGTGTGTGTGTGTGTGTGTGTGTGCGTGTGTGTGTGTGTGTGCGTATACATCATGTGCATATAATTGTATGTTTTCATATACACACATACACATTTATAGATACACGTACTGCGAACATATTCATATGTGAATATATATGTATGTATATATATATTCTTTTATTCTTTTAATACTGGCGCATCGCCTTTAGTCGAAAAGGTCGACCCCAGGACTTATTCCTTGTAAGCCTAGTACTTTTTCTATGGGTGTCTTGTGCCGAACCGCTATGTTATGGGGACGCAAACGCACCAACATCGGTTGTCAAGCAATGGTGAGAGGAGACAAACACAGACACACACACACACACACACACACACACACACACACACACACACACACACATATACATATATATACATATATATATATACGACGGGCTTCTTTCAGTCTCCGTCTACCAAATCCACTCGCAAGGCTTTGGTCGGCCCGAGGCTATAGTAGAAGACACCTGCCCAAGGTGCCAGGGATATTCAGCGTCACACAAAGTGTGGCAAGGCCGGCCCTATGAAATACAGGCACTACTCATTTTTACCGGCTGTGTGTACTGGAGCAACGTGAAAAAATACAGTGTTTGCTGAAGGATAGAATGCGTCGTCAGGAATTGGACTCACGACCATACGATCGTGAGCCGAATGCCCGAACCACCACTAAGCCACGTCCCTATATATATATATATATATATATATATATATATATATATATATATATATATATATATATATATATGCATAATATATGATATAACATAGATATAGATATAATTTTTCTTAGGCGTAGCGATATCTGGTCTTAGAATTCACTATACATGTGCTTTAGACGAAAGTGTTCGATGAGTACAGCGCGTGAAAATATGAAATTAAGGAAATGACAAAGGAACAGGAAATCATGCAAAGAAGTTCCTTAACTTGCGTCTGTTTCTGCTATATGATGTAGTGCATCACCTTATGACTTCCTCTGAATTCACTGCGTCTAACAGAAGTAACAGCTGTAGACTAATGAAATTCCTTGCATAATTTCCTGTTCCTTTGTTATTTATTTAATTTTATATATATAAATATATAAATACGTATACATATATACATAATGTGGCAAGTACTCAAGTATTTACTGAAATCATTGCCTATATGCTTGCTTAGTTGAAGCTATACAACACTAGCGACGATTGATCACTTAGCTTTTTTACTTTTTTCTTGTTGAAATGGAGTTGATCAGTGAAGATCATAAGCCAGTTATTTACAAATCTTTGCATATATCTCTTATGAAATTTGGTATGTGATAAATCTAAACATAATGCATATGTATCAATTAATTAATTCAGCAATTTTCTCTCACTGATGCGTAAAGGGTGTATTCCTGTCTCTTCATGAATTTCGGCTTTAGCTTCATATGTTTGTTCAGGGAGCGTCTACAGTTCTATATTTAAGAGATGAGGAATTATGTACATTATTTACATTATTTACATTTGACGGATATTTGTCCTCATCTTGCTTGTTGTTAACACAACATTTCGGCTGATGTACGGTCTCCCTAACATTCATAAGGATGGTATTCCATTGAGACCTATAGTGAGCTGTAGAGGTTCAGCATGTCTTCCACTGAGCCGCTTCCTTGTGGATATAATCAATCCATTAGCAGGAAATTCAACATCGTACGTGAAGAATTCCGCTCACTTCACAGAATTGATCAAGGATACCCCTATTGAATCCAGCCAGATGGTGAGTCTAGATGTGATAAGTCTGTTCACCAGAGTTCCAACTGGTGAAGAGCTATCGGTGGTTCAAGAAAAACCAGTGACAGACACCCATCAAAAAGAATGCAATAGTATACCAATAAGAAACTTGATGGAAATGTTGACCTTCTTTGTAGAAACTACCTACTTCAGTATGGACACTGATATATATCGACAGTGGAGGGTTTCGCTATAGGTTCGCCATTATCACCGATAATAGCCATTATATGCATGGAATCCTTTGAGAATTTGGCTTTAGGATCAGCACCATTAAAACCAACCCTATGGCTGCGATATGTTGATGACACCTTTATACTTTGGCTTCTCACCAGGAAGATGTCCAGGTGCTGTTAGATCATGTGAACTCAATAAAGCTATCCATACAGTTCACAATGGAAAAGGAAAAAGACAATCAGCTAGCGTTCCTGGACGCATTAATAACACGCACCAAATATGGATTCAGGACATCCGTATACCGCAAGCCGACCTTCACTGGGCGATACATCAATTTCAATTCCCACCTTCCATACAGTTTACTCAGTGCCTAAAACATCGAGCAAAGAATATAAGTAGCGATCATGATACCCATCAGGAAGAAATTATCAAGCTCAATAACAATCTATTAAGCAACAACTACCCCAAAAACATATTATCCACTCCAATTATGAATAAAAGAAGGGATGAAACCAATAAACTGTCCGCAGTCTGTCTACCCTATGTGAAAGGCCTCTACGAAAAGATACAAAAGATTTGCAGCCAATATGACATCAGGACATTATTCAAGAGTAATACAACACTTTATATGATCTTCTACGTTGATACAACAGTAATGACGAACATAGTCTAAATTCTGAACTGAATTTATGAAAGATGAGAGAGGATGGAATATATGCTTTAAACTTTTCTAAACCTTTAACGGAACTGCTACACAGTCGCTCGACCTCCAAGAAATAATTAAGAATTGTCTTTTAAAGTATCCCCTATTGTTTTTAACAGCGGAAAAACACGGACTGAATACATTAGGTAATGAAGTCCTGAAAATAAGGCAGGATGGTCATTCAAGAATCCCGTTCATCATAAGTCTGCTCAATTGTGTCGAAGTATCAATAAGTTTCTATTTCTAGTGAGTGTGTGTAGTAATCATTCCAATTGGTAGAATTTAATCAAACTTGGCTGTTGACAACGGGAAAAAAAATCATACAATCTTTACGTGTTATCAATGCGTGAGGTCGAACAAGTTAAGATCTATCATCTGCGGGTCAAAAATAGCAATGCTGCACATAACGTTTGGCTGTTAAATGTAGAATGTCTCTGACAGGTTCTCGCACGGTGATAGATTTTCAAATTAATATCCTGCGACAGAATAATCTGCAAAATTCATTTAAAAACAAAAATACAACGATTAAACAAGTAACAAAAAAGTACAATAAATAAATAAGTAAGCAAATAAATATATATACGACCTAATAATACGATTTGCAAAGTTGTCAAAATATAAGGGTGTGGGAGTTTTGACTATTTTACGCACTCCTCATTTCACGAGTATTGGTTTTCTCTGACACTTGTTTCATGTAAACTAACGACATACTAACTCTTGCCTTCCATCTTTTCTCTTTCTTTCTTATTTTTCTTTCTGTCTTTCTTTATTTCTTCCACCTTAAGTACATACATCTACACCACTCTCTTTTGCTTCCCAACTTCTTCCGTTCAGTATTGCAAAGACATACATATTTCTTCATTCAATGAAAAGCAACACCAGAATCCATCATTTCCGCTGTAAAAACTCTAAAGAAAATATTTTCCAAAGAAGATTTTGATTATATTTTCATGCTAACAATTTGTTTATTTTCAGTATTTTACATTATTTTACGACTTTGACAACTTCATAGATTTACAGTTTTTGAGACATTTTATATGAATATACGTATGGACACACTCGCACACACACACACACACACACACACACACACACACACACAAATATATATATATTTATTATACAATACAATATATTATATATATATACACATATATAATACATATTTGCACATATATGTACATATATATATATATATACACACATGTATATGTATATATATATATATATATGCGCATATATATATGTATATATACATACATATATATGTATATATATATATATATATATATATATATATATATATATATATATATATATATATATATATATATATATATATATATATATATATATATATATGTATGTATGTAAGTATATGTATGTGTCTATGTGTGTTTATGTATACATAGTGTATATATAGGTGCAGATGTGGCTGTGGTAAGAAACTTGCTTCCCAACTACATGGTTCCGGCTTCAGTTTCACTGCGTGGCACTATGGGCCAGTAGCTTCTACTATAAACTCGGGCCGACCAAAGCTCTATGAGTAGATTTGGTAGACGGACACTGAAAGAAGTCCGTCGTATATATAAATATATATTATTATTATATTATTAATTACATGGACTTAAAGATGGATGGCAATTTAGCATATAATTTTGTTATTGCAGTTTACTGTTAATACCGTTACAATGTACATTGGTTTAAACGTCTCTTGTAGTTTTAGTAAGGCTAGTGTTTAATCCTGCTTATGTATTGATCGATTGAAATAATGTGGTTGTTAAGCTTTACTTTTATATTACACTATGGAAGACGGTAAGGATTATAATTTTTTTATGGCTTAATACAGTTGCTATTTAGTTACGTATTTAGGAGGGGGTCGTAATTTACTTATGGAATTTATTTATCGATACGGTTGTACATTGGGCAAATTTGTTTGAAAGTTGTGGCTTTTTTAGTCTGTTTGTTCCCAAACAACATTTATTTTAGTGCTGTTGAGACACCGCTGGATTGAATGGTACTGCCCGCGTGTCGAAACCATAATAATATCCGTGGGGCAGCTGATGATAGAGGCATGTTGGTTTGTTGGAATGGCTGTAGAACAGTATTATAACACATCCTTTTGATATATATATATATATATATATATATATATATATATATATATATATATATATATATATATATATATAGGCGCAAGAGTGGCTATATATATATATATGGTTACGGTTCAGTGGCACCTTGGGAATGTGTCTTCTACTATAGCCTCGAGCTGACCAAAGCCTTGTGAGTGGATTTCGTGTGTGTGTCTGTGTTTGTCCCCTAACATCGCTTGACAACCGATGCTGGTGTGTTTACGTTCTCGTAACTTTGTGGTTCGGCAAAAGAAACCTATAGAATAAGTACTAGGCTTACAAAGAATAAGTCCTGGGGTTCATTTGTTCGAATAAAGGCGATGCTCTAGCATGGCCACGGTCAAATGACTGAAACAAGTAAAAGTATATATGTGTATATATAAAATATATGTATATACATATATATGTATATACATATATATGTATATACATATATATGTATATACATATATATGTATATACATATATATTTATATATATTATATATGTATGTATATATGTGCATATATATATATAGATATGCGTGTATTTATATATATGTGTGTGTACGTATGTAGGTATGTATGTATGTATATACGCATGTATATGTATATTTATATGTATATGTATATGCATATGTACATGCATATATATATGCATATACTGTATTGTATACACATATAAATTCAATGTTTTGAATTTTTATTTCCTTAATATATTTCTTTCTCTTTTACTATTAGTAAAAATAAAGACCAGTTTATAAATAAATTACTTTCACCTCTACGCATTTCCACCTTCCCTTCTCTCTCTCGATCTTTTCGTATTTCGGTTGCCCTACCTCTAAATTTCGCCCACTATCAATCTCCAACTTCCGTTATGGGCAAACTTCGCCAATTATGGTTCATCATCTAACGGATATACACACTCAATTATAACCACTGCAATTTGTAAAATGGGCTCTTTTTTTTTATACCATTAACGGTTAGACTATAGCATATATTTCTATACACGCAAACACACAGACACACACACACTCGCACACATACACGTTACGCACAAATGCATATATATTTGCGTGTATACATGCAAATTTGTGCGTGCGTATATATATATTCATATTTATATATATATGATATATATATTTATATATATGTTCATATATATATATATATATATATATATATATATATATATATATATATGTATATAAAATATATATATATTCATATATATATATATATATATATATATATATATATATATATATATATATATAAAAAAAATATATATATTCATATATATATAGAGAGAGATATATAGATAGATAGATAGATAGATAGATAGATAGATAGATAGATAGATAGATAGATAGATAGATAGATAGATAGATATACGCATACATGCATACATGTATGCATTAATAGATAGGGACACTTATTGCAACACACAATCTCTGAGCCGCTTTCTCGCTCATTCTCTCATTCCAGCATGCCTGACACATAACACTATTCACATAATACACACAAAACTATTAACTGAAAGACCAAAAATTATGCACATATAAATATAGAAACACTTGTTCACTTGTTCGTTATCATTATCCGAATGTTAATAGTAATAATAATAATGATGTCAAATTTTGGCACAAGACCTGCAGTCTTGGTGCAAGCGACATGTCGATTACATCGACCACAGTATTACTTCGCTCTGACTTATTTTATGGATCCTGAAAGGATGAAAGGTAAGTCGACCTCGGCAGAATTTGAACTCAGAACGAACAGACGGACGAAATGCCGCTTAACATTTTGTCCGGCGTGCTAACGGTCTGGTCAGCTCGCTGCTTTGCTAACAACAACAACTATAATAATGATCATTTCTACTATAAGCACAAGGTCTTAAATTGGGGGCAAGGAGATAGTCGATTACATCGACCCCAGTTCTCAACTGGTACTTCATTTATCGACCCCGAAAGGATGAAAGGCAAAGTCTATCTTGGCGGAAACTGAACTCAGAAGGTGAAAACAGACGAAATGGCCAGTAAATAAAGAGTTGTAGAGTGGCTGAAAGATAAGTAGAAATGTAAGACACACAGAGAGATGGGGAGGGGGAGAACAATACAGAGACACTTATAAACATATGTATATTGTTTCTAAAATATATACATATACGTATGGGGAATGTATCTCTATACAATAATAGCTGATGTAAAGGTTCGTTGGCTGGTTGGTTGGTTGGCTGGTTGGTTGGTTGATTGGTTGATTGGTTGATTGGTTGGCTGGTGGGTTGGATGGTTGATTGTTTTGTTTGTTTGTTTGTTTGTTTGGTCGGTTGGTTGGTTGGTTGATGGTTGGTTTGTTGATTGTCTGGTTTGTTGGTTAGTCGGTTGAATGAATGTTGGCTGGTTTGTTGGTTGGCTATTTGGTTGGTTGATTAGTAGATTGGTTGGTTGATTGGTTGATTGGTTGGTTGGCTGGTTGGTTGGTTGGCTGGTTGGTTGGTTGGTTGGTTGGTTAATTGATTGTTGGTTGGCTGGTTGGTTGGTTAGTTGGTTGGTTGGTTGGTTGGTTGTTGTCTGGTTGGTTGTTGTCTGGTTGGTTGGTTGTTGGCTGGTTTGTTGGTTGGTTGGTCGATTGGTTGATTAGTAGATTGGTTGGTTGGTTGGCTGGTTGGTTGGTTGGTTGGTTGGTTGTTGGCTGGTTTGTTGGTTGGTTGGTTGGTTGGTTGGTTGATTGGTTGGTTAGTTGGTTGGTTGGTTGGCTGGCTGGTTGGTTGGTTGGTTGGTTGTTGGCTGGTTGGTTGGTTGGTTGGTTGATTGGTTGGTTGGTTGGTTGGTTGGTTGGTTGGTTGGTTGGTTGGTTGGTTGGTTGTTGGTTGGTTTGCTGGTTGGCTGGTTGGTTGGTTGGTTAATTGATTGTTGGTTGGTTGGTTGGTTGGTTGGTTAGTTGGTTGGTTGGTTGGTTGGTTGGTTGGTTGTTGGCTGGTTGGTTGGTTAGTTGTTTGGTTGGTTGGATGGTTAATTCTTCCAGTCACACTTCACATCGCATAAAAGTGAGGTGCATAGAGTTAACATAAGAGCTGCAGGATGGATACCCAGAGTATGCTTCGTGACGTTCTGTGAGGAAAGAAACGCTACATACAGACATACAGTGAATGAGAAAGAATCATAGAAAGGAAAGGGGGAGGAAGCAGAGGAGGTAGAGGCGGTGGAGAAAGAGTAACTGATAGGACTGTTAAGGGAAGAGGTATACAAACGAGAATTTTCTTTTACTTGATTTTAAGGTGATCTTTTATTTTTAGTACTTTTTGTCATTAGAATGCGACCATGCTGGAGCACTGCCTCGAAGAATTCTTAGTCGAATGAATCGACACCAGTATGATTTTTCTAAGCCTAGTACTTATTCAATCGGTTTCTTTTGTCGAAATGCTAGATCACAGGAAAGTAAACACATCATCACCACTAGTTAAGCGATGTTGGAGGATAACCGCAGACACACATGCACACAAACACACACACACATACATACACATCTATATGTATATATGTATATACATACATACATTTATATATATATATATACATACACATATACATAATAATATAAAGAATATCTATGTGAATATATACATACGTATATGGACATACCTACATCCATACGTATATATATATATATATATATATATATATATATATATATATATATATATATATATGCATATGTGGGCACAGGACGTCACGAAACGTGTACAAGAAGTACGAAGTACGAGTGTATGGAATATGAACTATTTTTTTCGAACAACGAAAGTCACAAACGGAAAACAAGACAAACAACACAAAGAACGACCTTTCATCAGTTTTTGGCTGTTTGTCTACTCTCGTATTTCAAGCATTTAACAACAAGATACGTTTTCGATAAAACAGTTGCTCCCGCAAAGCAAATTAAATGAAATTTGGGATTTTGTGGAAGGTCAAAATTGGTAACACAAACAGGACAGTGAAAACAAACAGGAAGGGCGGCTAAGCCTAAACAAGGTTGTGGTGGCGAACGCGTAAATCAAGCTTGGACAGGAGACAGACAAGAACACGTCTTCCTTGTTCCAGCTACAACGGAGAGAAAGAAAGAAACACAAGTTAGAAGAGAGATGGCCGATGGCCACGTGAGAACCACGTGAGCAAAGAAGGAAGAGTGATGGAGAGAGAATGGCTGAGAGCTGTGAAGGGAAGAGAAAAAAATTGGAGATAGGATAAGTGAGAAAAAAACAGGAGAGGGAGAAGGGGGGTAGAAGAATAAGAGAAAGGAGGAGAGAAAAAACGAAAGAGTAATAGAATAGAATAATGGGAGAAGATGAAGTAAAAGAATAACGGAGAGAAAAACGAAAGAGTAAAAAGATAGTAGAATGTGCATTAGAATTATTAAAATAAAGCTTTCTTGGAAGAGGATGCGTTGCGTTCAATCATATAATAATATAAATAATATATATATGCATAGGAGAATGCCCGGGGTCACTGAACCTGGGCCCATGCGAAGGGGAAGCAAGCTTCTCGCAACACATTCACACCTGTGCCTATGCAGTTAATTTTCTCTCGAAAATTAGTATTCATTTCAATATTTTGTATAAGCTCCAAAAAACAATTTGATAAAAGTTAAATAATGGTTATTCTACGTATACCAAATATTTAATACTATCCATAGTTGCAAAAGTATACGACCAAACTTACCCGTCCTTTGTCAGGTAAACACTCAGGCATCTCTCGTATTTTCGTTTTGTTATCAGTTTCAACTATTCGCCTATATGTTCCTCTCTTTCTCATGATAAGTCACATCCGGTATAGCACAGGTTTTTCTCCATTAACTGCTACATAGTCATGTTTTCAAGTACGTTTCCAACCTACATTTTTCTTGGCAAATATGATACAGTGGACGAATACCCGCATGTGTTTTCTTCCTAGATTGTAACAATAATTAGTTTCGTCTCACTCTTAAATTGCCACATACTCGCATACTTCTGCACTCGTTGCACATGTACATCCTCAAAATAAATCAACATATACACAGATGCACCAATAATATTTTCGTGTACACGCACGCGTGATTTCAGTCACGTATACACCCTGCCCACACAGACGTATACATAACTTCACATAGATGTATAAACGCATACACTTACGTAGTCTCATACACATGAATGTAGGTGTGAGTGATGCTTGTAAATATATAAATATATGTGTGTAAATATATATATCTATGTATATATATATGTATGTATATATATATATATATATATATATATATATATATATATATATATATATATATATATGAATATATATATATATATATATATATATATATATATATATATATATATATACGCACATATATACACATACATATATTCACACATATATACATACACATTCATCTTTTTATATCATCCAACACAAAAAGTATTCAATGTCAAGTGTAAAAGCACATTTTATGTGCCTGATGTATTCTACAATTTCTATAGTTTCACGTATTCTCGATACGGTTTTCGTTAACAATAATAGTAGTGAGACTCGGAATTAAAAACTTGAAATTATCTGTTCAATAAGTAGAATATATAAATCGATGCTCAAATTTCAATATCGAGGTATTCTTTTTTATACTCCTGTCTATACACATATTTGGTATACTTTACACACACACACACACACACACACACACACACACACACACACACACACACACACACACACATACATTTACCGTTGTGTGTATGTATGTACGTACGTGATCGTATATTTGTGGTTGTAAATATGAATGGAGGCGCGGGAAAGAAATGACGAACTAAAGAATTTCAGTGCATCTGTGGTAAATATGCTTTGAGAAAAATAAAATAAAAATCAGGACAACCGACAATATACAGATAAAATGTCTGTGATTCTTGATCCTTCAGTTTGCTTCTATCAAGTAACAATATCAAACCCATTCTGATTAAGACTATCTTATATTCAGGCAGACGATGCCCTGGTCTGTATAATTGTATGCATTTGTCTTTTTTATCTTTGTAAATAACTAGTAGGATTTTTTTCTATCTGAGTGTGAGTTAGATTCTAATTCTAACCAATCCTGCGACCACGTAAACTCTCCGATGCTGAGTCATAAAATGCTTCATGAAGATAGAATGTGATAAATTTACATATTTTAGTTACTATTATAAGGACAAAAAACAAACATGCACACCCCATATGTAGCTATAACTATTTACATGCATATATATATTTATATATATATATATATATATATATATATATATATATATATATATATATATATATATATGTGTGTGTGTGTGTGTGTGTGTGTGTGTATACTTATATATGCATATCCAAATGTATGATATATACTATTTATGTACGCATATGTATGTGTGTGTGTGTGTGTGTGTGTGTTTATATATATGTGTGTATAGGTGTGTGTGTGGGGTGTCTGCATGTTTGTATGTATGTATATGTAGGGGGCGCGTGGCCCACTGGTTAGGGTGTTGCACTCACGATCGCGAGATCGTGGTGTGTTGTGTTCTTGAGCAAAACACTTCATCTCATGCTGCTCTGCGATTATTTTGACTCCTGACGTGCATTTGTACAGGCAATGTCGATTTGATGAAGGGAATGACTTGGTATACACACAACATTATTTGATCACTAAAAACAAATCATGTGTGCAGGTCATTCAGTACGAAATTGCAGACGTCTTTCTCAGATTACAAGAGACTACCAAGCATCATATGTATGTGTATGCATGTATGTATGTATGTATGTATGTATATATATATATATATATATATATATATATATATATGTTGATATGTATAAGGAAAATAAGACAAGGTAGGAAATGCTAGAATTACTTTATCATGAAATATATTTTGTAAAATTAATACCGGTTTCAGTCTTTTTGACCTTTTCAACTAAGAGTAAAACAAAGGTGGATACTAACTGAAAAGAAAGAACAAATTGAAGAAAAAATTTAATGAAATGCTTTGTAAATATTTCCATAGTCTTCAAATAGATAGGACATTTTCCTTTTTTCTGTCTGTCTCTGTCGTTCTCTCTCTCTCTCTCTCTCTCTCTCTCTCTCTCTTTCTCTCTCTCTCTGTCTCTCTCCCTCTCTCTCCCTCTTCATTTGTGAATGCTCGGTAGGTAGTAGCAGATCTGAAAAAATAGTGTTTATGGGTGCAGAGAAATATTTGCTTCTGAATGGTGGTGGTTTAAGAAGAAGAAGAAGAAGAAGAAGAAGAAGAAGAAGAAGAAGAAGAAGAAGAAGAAGAAGAAGGGGGAAAAGAAGGAGAAAAGAAGGAGAAAAGAAGAAGAAGAAGAAGAAGAAGAAGAAGAAGAAGAAGAAGAAGAAGAAGAAGAGCAAGATGGGATGACCCAGTAGTAGAGGAATCTACTTTAATGTTCAAGTGACCTAAAAGTGATCTGTTCTGATTGTAGCAGTAGTGGTTGTTTTAAATAAATTCATGGGTAGCGACTGTTTTTAATATATCTATCGTTTTTAATATTTGCGTGAGTATTATTCCAAGATCCTGGTAGTAGTGGTGGAAGCATTCAAATGCTTTATATTTTGCGATAAAATATGATTCTTTGCTAATGCGTAGATTATAGGTTGCATTGTCACTAAATTTATAGAGGGGAAAATTCTAAAGTTGGGTTGTTCAACAGTGGCGCAAATGTCGATGTGCTTCCTAAATGCTATTTTTCTTTATTCCCATATTTTAATCTAGGATCTATGTACGGTCATCTTCTGGCATAGACTGTTTTTAGATGGACTTATGCATTTCTCTCAACACCCTGAGCAAGTTAACACATCAGGTTTTCCGTAGTGCAAGCGAAGTTGTTCTTCACTGTAAAACGCTGATGCTGTTTGAAGAACTCCGATCCCTCAATAAGTTCGACGCATATACCACAGTCAGGTCTTCCGCATTTTTTACTGTCGGTTTCGATGTTGACGAGTGTACATGGGCTTGTGTTAGAATACATTTCATTGGATTGTCTTTTGCTCTTTATGATGGTGTGCGTTTGGAGAATTTGACTCACTCTATGGTCCCTTTTTAGTAAAGGAATGTTCTGGAGGATGGTGTCGAAGGCCTCATTGTTTAGGGGGCTGTGTTTGGATATGTATGGTAGGGCTTTTTGGTTGTAATTCATTCTTTAGTTTGGGGTGTGTGAGTTTGTAGATGTTGAGTTGTCGGGCACGTTGAAAACCTATATCAATTAAGAATAGTGGGTAATTCCTGCTAATGAGTGTATCCTTTAGCTCATGTAGTCGTGTGGCCATGGTGCTCGTATCAGATACTATAGTGCAAATCATTTTTGCGAGATTGAAAGGGATATTCATTCTAGTGTGTCTGGGGTGCATGAGTTGAACGGTATATATTGTTTGGAGTCGGTGGGCTTATAATAAATGTCTGTTTCTATTTTTCTGTTAGATTTCTCAATGGGAATATCGAGGAATGGAAGTTGTTGATGACTATATTCCATAGTAAATTGAAGGTTTTATGTCAAGTCCATTTATTAGTACTTGAAATTCTTTAAGTCACTCTAAACGTTCATGCCAAAGAATGAAGCAGTCATCTAGATATCTTTTCCACTTATTTTCTATGTAAAGGGAGAATGGGTTTCCGTACTTTTCTAGTACCTTACGATAAAGAGTGATTTCTTGGTACCCCATGACGAGGTTAGTACAGGATACCACTCCCTTCTTCTTCTTCTTCTTCTTCTTCTTCTTCTTCTTCTTCTTCTTCTTCTTCTTCTTCTTCTTCTTCTTCTCCTTCTTCTTCTTCTTCTTCCTCTTCTTCTTCTTCTTCTTCTTCTTCTTCTTCTTCTTCTTCTTCTTCTTCTTCTTCTTCTCCTGCTGCTTAAACCACCACAGTTCAGAAGCAAATATTTCTCATAATATTTTTACTCCTCATCAAAAAGCCGCATTTTCTGCTGTCCTATTTTGATATAAATGCATGTGGTCATCAGATTTAAATCTGACATTTTTGGCAATCTATACTTTCAAGTGTTTGTGTACGGACGTGCAAACTCGCTTTTTTATGGGTTTGAACTAATACTTGTTTGTATATTTTTGCATGTATTGCGCTGACGATGGTTATCGTTTGGTTTGGGTTTAAAAGGTCAAAGTTGACAAAACCTTTTATATCCCACCAAACAGATAACAACACCTTACGGGGGTCAATTCCTTCTTTAGCTTGAGGTGCTGGTGTTTCTCCTTTCCCTACCCATTCTCTTCGGCGCTTGAGATTTTTGTAGAGGACTCGTTTCTCGTCATCAGTCACTATTCGGTCGAAAGAAGGTTCATTCGTGAGACATAACAGCAAGGAAGAGCACACATCCACTTTCAACGCGCGATTAGACTCTAAAAGTTTGTGAGGAATCCATTGACACAATTTGTTCCCTTTTCCGATGGCATGCAGGTGTCGTTGAATGATAACCAAATCCGAGTTCCTCCGCTTGAGATTTTACGATGAGATTTTCTTTGCAGGACGTCCTCGTTGAGCTCTACTGATCTTCCAGTAAGAGGCTCGTCTTCTAGGCTGTAGTTTCGAGCTCGGAATTTCTGGAACCACCGTTGACAATGGCTTACGCTTATTGTCCGATCCCCTTATACTGCATTAATATTCCACGCAATTTCCGTTGTGTTGTTGCCTTTTTTGAACTCATAAATCAAAATATGCCGAAGATGCTCCTTTGTCTCTTCCATTATAGCTTTGAAAAAAATAACTGTTAAAATCGAACTGCACTCTTCAAAATTCGCACTAAGAATAAGCAAGGTAAAATTACTACCTGCTTTTATTGCAAGTTGATGCAGGTAGTTTATCTCGTCCCCCCGCCGTTTTTTAGTGCATGCAATTGAAAGAACTGCATTATTTATGAGATGACCTAATATATATGTATATATATATATATATATATATATATATATATATATATATATATATATATATATATATATAAATATATATATGTATATATATATATATATATATATATATATATATATATATATATATATATACACTCACATATACATACTTGTATGTATATATACTTACATGTATCTATCTATCTATCTATCTATCTGTTGTATATATATATATGTGTGTGTGTGTGTGTGTGTGTGTGTGTGTGTGTGTGTGTGTGCGCGCGTGTGTGTGTGTGCGTGTGTGTGCGTGTATCTCTGTATGTGATGTGTGTGTACTTGATTTGTTCGACTCAAACCTTCACTATATTTTCTTTCACCCTTGCACTTCCTTTTTTCATAATTATATTAAATGATTCGATACACACAAGTTTACCATTTCGTTTACCCATTATCATATTTAACAATTAATGTCTAAATCCTTGTATTTGAAATTATTATTTCAGGCTATTTAGAATACAGTATTTGCTGTATTTTCCCGCATTTATTTCTTTTCTAGACTACTCTTTAATTAATTTTCCCGATTTAATTAGTGTTTCAATGAATCCAGAATGAAGCAAAACATCTGTACCATTCTCAATATTTTAAACTTGAATATATAATTTCTTCAGATATAAAATCTTAAGTCACGAACAAGGCTTTGTTGGTTGATTTTCCTGTTACCATTATGATGGAAGAAAAAAGTAGCAGCCGTACTTTAAGACAAGGAAGGGCGAGAGAAAAAACTAATAGACAAGATAGAGAGGTGGAAGTTGGCAGCGTAGAGTCAACAGCTTATGTGGTAATAATAACAGGGCAGTTAGCGAATGAGATATGTGTGAAAAGAAGATATATATTTACAATAGAGGGGGCTACAGACAGGTAATATGATAAGGTATATGTGTATATAGTCATTTTAAGCTCATCTCTATTGATTTTCTATTGAATTTGGTGACAGCGTTGCAAGTTTTGATGTTTCAAAAACAAATACGGTGATTGAACATAGAAAATTAGGTAATGGGTGCATATGCATATTTCAAGAGTTATTCTTTAGTCAGCACCACATCCAACCCATCAACTATCCACGAATACCATTAGGTTTAGACGTGTTTACTTCTTAAACACGTCCCTGGCAACTGACACGTGCATATTAATTGCTAACAAGGATCCAACAGGTATTGTTGGATCATATAAATGCAATAATGTGCATAATATGTGTAACATTCTGAAATTGCCAGCTAACAATGATGCACCGAAGCAATTGTAGTGATATGAAATAAAGCCTGTTCATTCCACCTCGTATAAAATTCTTTTGTATATACTCTACGGATACTTGCTGATTACCACATGCATATCCAGTAAATGGAGCAGTCATACTGCATGACAGCATCTGGTAGCCGATACTCGGAGAGAAGCTTTGGAAAGCAGGCTATAAAATTATTACCCAGACAATATTAAATCATATATATACATACGCATATATGTGTACGTGTGATTGTCTGTACGTGTGTGTATACATATATATTTATATAAATATAATACGAATGAGGATGACAACTCCGATTTGAGACACACGCAAACTGAGTTTTCAATGAATGTAATAAATATTGCTCGTTTCTGCTCAACAGTATTTAGTACTTTCTTCGTTTAATTGCACTTCTCACATGTGTAAAAATCACCATATGTGACATGCATGTGTGTGTATACACGCACACACGTATACACACACACATATGCATACATACATATGTATTTCTGTCTGTATGTATGTGCATATAAATGTGTAAATGTGTGTATATATGTATGTATGTGTGCGTATGTATGTATGTATGTACGTACGTACGTATGTATGTATGAGCGCATGTATGTTTATATGTTTGTAGTTGTATGTTTGTGTGTACATGTACGTGTAAATGAGTCTTGTGGAGCATATGAATTCTTCAAGCGATGTTTTCTTTATTGTCCAATTTCTACGACACCATGCCGAGTTATCACTTCCTAATGAGTACAGCGATACCGATGGAATTAAATAAACCATAACTCATCAAAGCAAAATTGCTAATTCCCATTTTTTAATTGCTTCGAGACTCACGCATCTATGTCAGTATGTATATATGTGTACAGGCTGAAGTGTTTGTGTGTGCGTGTATGTTTGAAGAATGTGTGTGCCAGTGTTCGTGCATGTCTGGTTTAATGTTTTTTGTACAGTTTATTTATATATTTGTTGTTTGTATAATGCTTGCTGTTGTTGTTTAGCTCTATGTCAATTATGAACGAACAAACACACGATCAAAGGCATTCCAAACGTGACCATCCAGTTTGGAATAGATTATTTTCAGGCATGATCTAATATCAACCTACATTTTAAAAGTTGGTTGGGGTGTTATTTGAAAGGAAATGATTGCTACTTCTGCCCTGTCGAATGACTGCATAGTCTCCTCCGTTAGCTTATATGATCAAATGAACATATTCTCAAGACTGTTCCAACATGACCAACGCAATGCTTTTACATGTTGAGTGTTTCAAACACCATATTATTCAAGAAGAAAACATTCCGTCGCAATCGCAATTCCTAGGTTTCGATTCCACTTCGTAGCATCATGAAAAACTACATTTTTTTTTTTGCCATAGTGTCACATCTACCCGCGCTTATGGATGAAACTATGAAATTGGGAGATGGAAATGTGTGGAGCCAATCGGATGAAAGGTACATTGAATTGAAAGGTACATTTATGTCACACCATGTAATTCTGATTCGACCCGAGAATAGTATGAAGGACACAAGTGTCTGTGAAATACTCAGCCATTCATATGTTTATTCAATAAACAGGTAGATCAGTTAATCGAGCTTTCGAAAGTAATTCTTTTCTATTTCTAACAGTTCGAACTTCTCGTTTACTTATTTGCTACATGTTTGTGCAGCTGATTGCATACGTCTAAATTATATTAAAAATTTACATAAAATACATGTGTAATATATTTTATATCCAAACTTGTACAGACGCCCAGGTGTATGACAATAGTAGGTAGAGTGCAGTTGGCAGATTTATTTGAGTCTCGGGCAAACCGCCAGCTCGGCGGTTTTTATTCTATTTTTGCAAATTAGTTATATTCGAGTCTAGAACCCATAACTGTCAAACGATCCAGTCAATGTAGAAGTAATTAAGTTAAACTCTATGATAACACATAACAGTTTTAAGCAAATTAAATATTGGTTCAGAATTTTGGCTCAAGGCCAACAATTTCGAGGGAGGGGGTAAACCGATTACATCGACCTCAGTGCTCAACTGGTACTTATTTTATCGATCTCCGAGAGGATGAAAGGCAAAGTCGACCTCGGCAGGATTTGAACTCACAATGTAAAGACGAACAAAATGCCGCTTAGCATTTTTCCCGGTGTGCTAACGAATCTGCCAGCTCACTGCCTTAAGCATCTCCTCGCGAGAAAATTCGTTAGATATACCCCTATAAAGAGTTTGAGTATTCTAAGTTTCATTATATTTCAGTTCAATCAGTTCAATTGGCCTGGGGATATACAACGAAACTAACATGGCTAAAGTAACTTGCCTAACTAAAGTATCAGTACTAAACTTTGTCTCAGAAATACAAAGATAAACGTTTGACAGTTATGTGTTTTGAACAGGAATACAACTAAGTGACGGTAATAGAATAAAGCCGCTCGTCCTGGAGGTTTGCCTGCCCGAGACATACATGAATCTGTGAACTGCAATCTACCGACTGTTGTCATACTCCTAGTTGTCCGTAATTGTCTAGATATAAAATATATTACACACGTATTTCTGTAATTTTCTAATACATGCATACATACATACATGCATACATACATACATACATACATGAATTCCATATTGGCGTAGTTGTGTGGTAAGAGGTTCGCTCCACAACAACATAGTTCGGGGTTCAGTCCCACTCCGTCGCACTTTGGACAAGTATCTGCTGGTACATCTTCGGGTCAATTAAAGCATTGTGAGTGAATTTAAAAGACAGAAACTGAAAATAGACCGTCGTATATATATATATATATATATATATATATATATATATATATATATATATATATATATATATATATATATAGGGGGGAGAATGTACGAAAAAAAACAACAACAGACGAGGACAGGTGGTGTAAACAACAAAAGGATGTATTAGTATGACGTTCGGGAATACGGAAAGTCTTTAACGTTTCGAGCTACGCTCTTCAACAGAAAGAATACGGAGAAACAAGGAGAAAAACACGGAGAAAAAAAATTGAATGGTGTTAGGTCAACGATATACACGTGTGTTCGTCTTTGTGTTTGTATCCTATTACCGCTTGACAATCGGTGTTGGTGGGTTTACGTCCCCGTAAATTAGCAGTTCTGCAAAGCGACCGATAAGAGAAGTACTAAGCGTTAAAAACCTACTGGGATCGATTCGTTCAACTGAAATTCTTCAAGACGGAGCCCCAGCATGACACTTTAATCACTGAAACAAGTAAAAGATAAAAGATAAAAGATACGCAAAAACATAACATGTATCATCATCAATTAACGTCCCTGACAAGGAATAGATGGTTTGAGAAGAACAGATGAACCAGAAGGCGCCACCATGTTTTATGGCTGATTTAGTATGGTTTCTAAGTTTGATACCCTTCCTAACGCCAATCACTTAACCAAGTGCACTGAGTGCTTTTTACTGGGCACCAGCATCGGTGAAGTCGCCATGTACCCGCAAGTTAAGACCTCTCAATTGAAAATGGGGTATAAACTGAAGAAAGAAACAATGATAGAGGGAGAGGTGCAGGTATCGTGTTGAAGAGGTGAATACATAGCTGGCCGACCTGGAAAGCGAAAGAGAAAGACGTATGACGTCCGGGTACAGAGTGAATATAGTGAGAGTTGGAAGTGCAGTGAATGAAAATAGTGTGACAAAGGATTAGAGATACGGAATGAGTCGTACGCAGAGGATATCAGTTCAGTGTAGCAGGAAGAGAAGTAAATGCAAGATGAGTTGTGGGAGAAGGCTTGACAGAACCTCAATTTTGCTGAGATGGATGGGTCTTCTCAAACACAGGGTAATGCCATTCATTTCAGTCCGCAGTCATCTCAGAAAGGCTTAGCATCTCGAAATCTGTCTTCAACTCTTCGTTCAACGTCTTCCTAGTCTACTTCTGCCACATGTTCTTTCCACGTTTATCGATCGACACTTCTTTATACAACTGTCCTTATCCATCAGCATTACAAGATCATACGAGTGTAATATTCTCGCCTGTATATTACATTTGATGTCTCTTATGTCCAATTTTTCTCTAAATACATCTGTATTTTGTCATACATGCACACTGACAATGAACATCCATCAGAGGATACGCGTTTCATTCTTTCTTGTTTCAGTATGTCATCTACGTTTACAGCCCAATTTTCACATTTATATAATTATTTATACATAGGTGTCATACAATCTGCCTTTCATTCTGAGAGAGGCATTTATATACCAACGGAGGTGTGTGTGTGTACATGATACAGTCATTGTAACCAATAAAAATATACTTTCATTTTACTACTATTTTTATAAGGATAATATATATCATTAGATCTCAGTGTTTGTGTCTTTGGTCATTCATACACACCCAGTTAATTATCTGCAACTTTATCTTCTTACTACAGAAAACATTGAAATATTGTTATAGGAAGCAGTGTGGAGGTGGGTTGGATTTAGTTGCTCGATCAACTAAATTTCGTGCTCTTGAATTTTCGTGTAACTTGAGCGTTCGTCAAAAACATGTACCATTGATACATTTCTCAAGCATAAATCGACACGACGCAAGTATGCAACAGAACTGTATTCTATGAAGTCTAGGTACAATCCAGCTGGTGAGTTTATCTTTCGTCTTTTATCTTTTACTTGTTTCTCACATTGGACTATGGCCATGCTGGGGCACCATCTTAAAGGATTTTAATCGACATTTATTTTTTTTCAGCCTGGTATTAATTCTATCTGTCTGTGTTTGTAGAACCGGTGAGTTACGAGCACATGAACAAATCAAGACCGGTTGTCAAGCGGTGTTGGGGACAGACACAGGCATAAATACAAACACATACATATATATTTCTTTTATTCTTTTCAGCCATGCGGCTGTGGTCATGGTGGAGTATGTATACATACACACACACACATGTATATGTATGTATGTATGTATGTATGTATGTATGTATGTATGTATCTATGTATCAATGTATCAATGTGTATATATATATATATATATATATATATATATATATATATGTATGTATGTATGTATGTATATATATATATATATATGTATGTATATGTACATATACATATATATATACTCTTTTACTCTTTTACTCGTTTCAGTCATTTGACTGCGGCCACGCTGGAGCACCGCCTTTAGTCGAGAAAATCGACCCCAGGACTTATACTTTGGAAGCCTAGTACTTATTCTATCGGTCTCTTTTCGCCGAACCGCTAAGTTACGGGGACGTAAACACACCAGCATCGGTTGTCAAGCGATGGTGGGGACAAACACAGACACACAAACACACACACATATATATATACGACAGGCTTCTTTCGGTTTCCGTCTACCAAATCCACTCACAAGGCTTTGGCAGGCCCGTGGCTATAGTAGAAGACACTTGCCCAAGGTGCCACGCAGTGGGACTGAACCCGGAGCCCTGTGGTTGGTAAGCAAGCTACTTACCACACAGTCACTCCTGCGCCAATATATATATATATATATATATATATATATATATATATATATATATATATTACATGGGAAAATGCTAACAAGAGATATAATATTCTTAAGATTATAAACCTGGAAAATTTATAGGAAAAGTTCAGGACAACTTAATACATTTGGTAAAGTACAGAACAAGACAAAAATATTGCAGAAAAGGATAAAATTTAAAATAAAATATTTAGATTCAGAAAACATTAGCTTTTATTAAAACTAAAAATGTTATTACAAATTATTACTTCTAGTTGTTATTACTTGTTACTTCTATTAAAAATAAAAACAATAACTCAAAATATTTTTTGCACTTTAGAAAAATTCATTTTTTAAAATTACTAATTGATAATTAGAAATTTGAAAATTGGTTATAAAAATTAATAGTAGTACAAAATTAGTTAATACAATAAATAGACCTATAACAACAAACTCACAGTAAAATTTGCTCGAGTCATTACCTAAGTTATTGCTAGGTTTTCACATTTTTAGCCTTGAGCCAATGCCTATTTTTTACATAAAGAATTTGCCAACCATATATACTATTATAGTACCAATATAGCTAAAACTTTAGCTATATTGGTACTTCTGGCTCTCGTTTTTTTAGTATTTTAGTGTGTCGATATTTTCACAAAATGATGGTACCTTTTTTAATTATAACGTTACTTTGTAAATTAAAATCAAATAATTTTTAATATTCAAATTTTATCCTTAGCTGCAATATTTTAAGTAAGACTTTTCTTGTTCTGTACTTTACCAGATGTAAAAAGCTGTCCTGAACTTTTCCAAGTTTATAATCTTAAGAATATTATTTTTCCATGTAATTCATGTTTTTATTCCAGGCTATGCTATTATGCTAATTAATAATGTGTCAAATGTTTCAATTAGCGGTGTGGTTGATAATTTTTTCCTTACCTCAATGATGCCGATGACTATATTATCACGCTCAAATTTGAGAAAGAAACACTCATAACTTATTTTCTTTTAAAACTTCATTGCATGAGATTGATACCATGAAATTCCTCGAATTGAGCTCTATCATGTAAGCTAAATTAGAATATAGTTTGTTTTTAAAATAAAATAGTTAATTATACTTAAATCTAATTTTTCCTTACGTTTTTTCATGATATTTTAGCTCAACTTGTTTGATACAACTTTTTTGTTGTATGGGAACAAAACTATGAAATTTTTCATGCTTTCTTCTATCATTCAAGCTAAGATGAATATATATTGCTTTTAAAATAAAAGAAGTTATTTAGATCTAAACTTGATTAGTGGCGTTACTTACTCTCCTATAATGTTGCTACAAATTTTGATGTAAACTTTTTCTCCGGGAACAATTCTCAATTTTTTTATGCCAAAACGTAGCTATGAGCATGTCCTGTTCAGAAATGTTAACAATATTCAATTTGGTTAAGAAGTGGATTGGCGACAAGCTCTGAAAGGTTCTGCGTGTGAGTAATTTGCGGACTTAAGAATGTTATTCAACTACTACCGTAGTTGAACGATATATATATATATATATATATATATATATATATATGTATGTGTGTGTGTGTGTGTGTGTGTGTGTGTGTGTGTGTGTGTGTGTGTGTGTGTGTGTGTGTGTGTGTGTGCGTGTGTGTGTGTGTGTGTGTACGTATATTTAGAATCATTTTATGATCCACTACATTTTACTTGTACGTCTTCACGAGATTATGCAATACTGACTAAACCGTTGTGTTGAGAAGAGACCTATTGAAAGGACGACAGTCAAACCAATTTTCATTGATTCGTGAAAGTCAAGTGTGGTCTGTGATGCAAAAAAAGCCAATATAGTATTGGCTGGCTTTGTTGACTTTGGCTGCTATATTAAATGTGAAAGATTTGACGTTCGGTTAGTTTTGTGAGAATTCATGGGTGTAGCAGTTGTTCGGAAGGAATTCCTTCTATGACAGCAAAATTAAACAAACAAAAAAAGTAGTACTCTGAATTTCCTGTTCAGAGATATTCATAGTTGTTGTGGAATCAGGAGTCTCTTTGTCGAGTATAGCCTGTAGTTTCGTGCTCTGTAGTTTCGTGCCTGTAGTTTCGTGCCACGATGTCCCACGATTGTACGACATGTTTGTATCTGTGGTCAACAAGTTTACAAATCTGTCGAATAAAATACATATGATGAGCCACGGTAAGTTAATACGAACACCATACCATCAGGAGGTATTATAATATAATATAATATCAGTGGCGACTCCTACACTCAGCTTGTTCGGGCTTAGTAAAGTGAACGTGTATTTTCAAGCTGACTTAATTTCTAGCAACACTGACTCGAGCTAATAACTCGAGCTCCTTTATTTGAGCCTGGTCACAGTTCATTTATTTTCGATCAGCGTCTGGCGGTATCTTAGAAGTGCCTTGTGTCAAAAAATATTATTCGTAGCAGACGTTCTATCGACATTGTTCACACGCGCCTGACTCGGGCTCGGGAGTTACAGCCCGAGTTGTTATCTATAATCGTAAAAATAAAAAGTAATTCAAATTCAATGATTTCTTGAAGCAATAAATTTCTATAGGGATTAGTATTTAAATTCCAAACTATGAAAAGATTCCGTTCTACAATATTCTTAAAGGAACAAAAATTTATCCAGCAACTCGGGCTAATACGAACGAGCTTAGTAGGTGTAAAAACCTAACTGGCATCTCTTGTCAAGAGTACAGACGACAGTTAGATCGCTGATGTTTGTTGTGCACACCGCTGTCGTTATTTGATCTCTGTTATTCTGTGCATCTGTGTGCTAAGATCAGTTGCGTTTTGACAGGGTTGCTTTATGTTAACCCTTATCTTAGAAATGGGTAAAGACGTAGTGCTAGATATAAAAAAATAAGCCATTTGGAGCTAGAAAAAAAAACAATAACGTGAAGTTCTTCGAGCAGGCACGTGTCTTATGCGACATTTGTGATGAGTCAGAGTGACGCTGATGACCTGGAGTCGCCTCTGTATAATATATAATAATATAGTAAAACAATATATAATATAATATAACATCATATAATATAACATTATATAATATAATATATTATGTTATAATAAGACATTATATACTATATTATAAAACCATATACCATCGCTTTTAGAAACTTGATCATCTTATTGAGCGGTCCTCAACCTCTTTTGCACCATGCACCGGTTTTTAAAGGGACAAAACACAATGAAATATATAATACATAACTTAATTATAACATTTATAATACTCAGATAGATAAACATTACATAATATATATTTTACACATACACATACATATAGATAATGCATAAAGGATACAAAAATACTCTGCAAACTGCAACGGTCAATAAATTAGAAAAAAACTTCAAAAGTGTATTCTTCCTGTGCGGCGTGGTACTAGTTCGTGGTACGGTGGTTGGGTTTGCCAATCGTAACGGACAAATGGAAGAATTTCATGACTTACAACTTGGTGTTTGTAACATTGGGGAACATTTTAGATTTCAGTTTGACTATTGAGAAACAATATTAGTCAGGGAAGAAAAACATGTTTGCTATAAGTATTAATAAAACTTATTTTATTTGCGTGTGGGGGAAAAAGCGTTGTCTAACCAGAGATATGTAAGTCCCGATACATATTATAAGGTGAACTATATCAGATTTCCTTCTTGTGCCTAGTTCTTCCTACGTAGGGGATATTACATGTATACTAGGGTATAATGAAAACCTCTCTACCTAGTGTGTTATTCCAAAAGTGGGATGATATAATGAAAATATCCCTAGGTAAGTAACTCGAAAATTGTCGGATACAAAATTTCTAATTATGGTTGGAGAGTTGTGAGTTCCTGTGTGTGAGTGTGTGTGTGTATGTGTGCGTTTGCGTGTATGTGTGCATGCGTATGTATGTTTGCGTGTGTTTGTTTTTATGTGTGTGTTTTTGTATGTGCATGTGTATGCGCATAGCTATATTTCTATACATGTATTTATACGAATATATGCTTATGTATACTTGTGCGCACACACACATACACACATACACACAAACATACAACTGATGAGCTTCCCCATATTTTCATTCACCAAATTCTAGAGTAACTCAGAAACAAGACCACATGGTTGCTAAACGGTTCACTCGGCCACAGTTTTTATATGTTTAGCTACTCGCAATTGTATCCTGATTTCAAATCACTCGAGATTCAACTTTGCCTTTTCTAACTCAACAGCAGGTAAATTTTGGTTTTATTAATTAAAGGCACAACACTTATTTTCATTCTGTCCTTTATCTTCAATTTTCTGGCCTTGTAGGAAATCAATGATGTTAAAGTTTAACAGAATAATAAAAAAAAAGGTCACAAAGCTGGACTAAATACTTTGTTTTCCTGTATTAACTGTCCCTGTTTTTGACTTATTACTTTATATGTTCCGTCTTGGTTAATATCAACTAAGTTCTGGATTCGATTTTTCCTGAAAATCTATAGCCTTGTAATAAAATGAAAACAAAGCACTGCCCAAATATATTCTTATAGCACAGTGTAGTATCCATATTAAAAGCAATAGTTAAGTTAGTGTTAAAATAAAACAATATCTGAATCCGTAAAAATTCTGAAAGTTTGAGCCGATAACAACACACGAAAAGTAGGTTTTGAAGTCTGTTAATCAACTGGTGTGAGGAGTGGCAAAACTAACATTTCTGGGCCCATTCTCTTCAACACAAAGTAGAAACCGCAGGAGTTGTATGTCTTAATGAAGATACGGGAACATATTTAATACAGAAGTTATGGAATAATCAACAATTTAAAGTGAATGAAATATAATTATGTCGTAATATTCTTTCAAACAAATTTCAAAAAATATATTATTTGTAAACAAAAACGAACAATTATTTTAGTCATTTTGTCTCTCAAAAGAGACAACTTTGGACAAGTTTCAAGTTTATTATGACCTCATCAGTGGAGAATAATCTTCATCAACAATTTAGAGAAAGTAACTTAGGAAAATCATTATAACTTAAGTTATAACTTAAGTTCTGAGTTCAATTCTACCGTAACCATATACGGTCGATAAAATAATTAAGGTTGATTGATCCAATCGATTTCCTTTCGGCCATTAATTCACATTCATACGTTATCTGAATGCACCAATAAAAAATATAAATCATTATTGCATATTACATTCAGTTTATGTTTTCATGCAGTGAAGTGGAGTGTTTTTTTTAATAAACTGTTTGGTTTGTAGTTCATTTTTATGTTAGTTTCAAATAAATTGGGTGTGTTTTACTTGGGTGTTTTGATGTTTGTTTAGGGTTTGTGTATGCATGTGTGCGTGTATATGTGGGATGAATATATTGTTGTGCACAATTATATGTGTGTATACGTAAGTATTTGTGTGAGTGTAGGCATGTGAGTGTGTGTGTATGTGCGTGCATATGATATGCGTGTGTTTGCCGTTGAAAGGGTGTAGAAAGTAATGTGGTAGTGATGGTAGCCGACAGCATTATATTTGTCTTGCGTCCCTTCCAGCACAAACCGCGTGCCTTACTCTGGTATAGAGACAGCTGTAAGTACTCACTAGTTTCGGCACCTGACAATGTTGATACGATGAAGTAGCGGTGAAAGGATAAAAAAAGGAAGGAAGGAAAGAAGAAACATGAAACACTTCTCATCGAAGGGAACATTTGGATAGATGGGCCATGATGAAACTATTTATTGCCGTATGTCTGTATGTATATATATATATATATATATATATATATATATATATATATATATATATATATATATATATATATATACAGACACACATTATCAGTTTATATGTGTATATATTTATACAAATATAAAAATGCGTGTGCTGTGTGCTGGGTGGACTGCTTATGTGTGCTTGTGCGTGTGTGTGTTTGTGTGTGTGTGTACGTGCATATATTCAGACAGGGTGTTCCATATGTCAGACCGCAATTAAATATTTTCCAGAAAACTGACAGATTTATAGGACACATCCATATACATACATACGTACATATATACATATATACATTCATACACACAGACATACATACACACATATATATACATATATATATAATCTCGTTTATATATATATATATGTTTGTGTATATGCATATATTTATGCTTACATGCATATGTGTGTATGTATATGTATATACGTATGAAAGTATAAAAAAAACGTATATGCGTGCGCGCGCGCACACACACACACACACACACACGCACACACACACACACACATATATATATATATATATATATA
This sequence comes from Octopus bimaculoides, assembly GCF_046866305.1. NCBI lineage: Eukaryota > Metazoa > Mollusca > Cephalopoda > Octopoda > Octopodidae > Octopus > Octopus bimaculoides. The sequence goes on along the minus strand of NC_142928.1, from coordinate 117,358,404 downwards.
TATATATATATATATATATATATATATATATATATATATATATATATATATACATACATATATATATCTATATGCATATATATATATATATATATATATATATATATATATATATATATATATATATATATATATATATATATACAGGCTATTATGTATATATAACTGAATAAATAAATATGTGAAGTGGCTGACATAGCACCAATGCGCATGTCTGCAGCATGTTCCTTGAATAAAATAAAAGTGAATAAAAAGAAACGTCTGCCGGTTATAGTCATAATTTTTTCTTTATTTTTCTCATTTTTTTTCCTTGAAACATTTCGTTGTGAATAAATAACAAACGTATGCTTGCTCTGTCGCCAGTCTGACCAGAAAAATTGTTTATTTGAAGATTTATTCATATTTTGATAAAAGAGAAAACAGATTACACAAATGTGATTGCGTCCATGTAAATCACCTGTGTTGTAGAACGGACTAAACAGTGAAGCACATCATGTTATTTTTCTTCTCGGGATTGTTCTTACTTCAGCTTTTAGTTTATTTTCCTTTTTTCAATTTCTTACATTTTGTTATGCAAAACTGGAATAGAGGAATGGCAACACCAAACACCAGTAAACTATCAGGCTCTACGTTTTTGAGTTCAAAATCGAAAGAAAGCATGTAATATACCGAATTTAGGTATCATAATTTCGTATTACTATCGAGAGAGGATTTGTGAAATATAAACTTAACGACTAAAATGTGATAAAGTGGTTACGTACCGGACCTTAAGAACATTATATCAGTATTGGAGATATTTTCGTGTGCAATAACATTGTTGATATACGTAAATCAGATATCAGGATTCTTCAGTATACCTTTTACATGTTTCAGTCATTAGACTGCGGCCATACTGGGGCACCGTCTTGAATTTTTAGTCGAATGAATCGACCCCAGTATTTATTGTTTTAGTTTGGTACTTATTCTATCGTTCTCTTTTACCGAACCACTAAGTTACGGAACGTAAACACACCAGCACCGGTTGTCAAGTGGTAACTGGGGAAAATACAGACATACACATAGATATATATACCTATATATATATGACGTGCTTCTTTCAGTTTTCGTCTACCAAATCCACTCACAAGGCTTTGGTCAGCCCGAGGCTATTGTGATAGACACTTGCCCTAGGTGCCGAGACTGAACCAGGAACCATGTGGTTGGGAAGCAAGCTTCTTACCACACAGCCATTCTTCTGCCTGTTTTATTTCAGGTTTAGTAAATCTATTCAAAATTCGACCAAAACATATTTGTCTATAGAGAAATAGAGTGGTGCTTGAACACTTCTAATGGCAAAGATATCGCTACTGGCACGTGACAACCACAGTTCGACCAGCATATTACCAGCCTCGCATCGTATATACATGTCACAAATCATACCATACTGTGTTTGGCTTATTCCCTTAAGTTATGAGCTGATATTGCATTCGTAGCAATGTAGAATTAGTGTATGTTTCATTAACTTGTAGGTTTACTTTCGATTTCTTGCAGAAGAGCCACTGGCAATAGACTAGCGATTGAGGGTATTAATCTCTCATCTTCATCTACTCAACACTATTGAAATCAGAGTTAAGACAGGCATATACATCTTTGTTCTTCTGAAAAAATGTTTAATAATTGTATCGAACCAGGAACGAGATCGCTGGTCGTTATTAATGCAGACTTTCTGTGTTTGTCTGTGAAAATATTTCTGCATGCAGATTATATTTCCAGATTGTCTTAGAAGTGTTGAGATTATAGGAGCTCCTGCTCGGCAGAGGCTTTTTATCCATTTATCAGTTCCTAACATAGAGCATAGCAGCAGCTAATACTTCGTTTTCCGGACATAAATATCCATATATAGAAACACGACTCTAGATTCATAATGACTGTGAAGCTTTTCTTTCCAAAAGGCGAATATTTTGATGATTTCTAAGCTAACATGGCTACTGAAGATTATAATATTTCTTCTCGTCTGTAAAATATTACAAAAATATTCAGCAGTGCGGGTGAACTAGATCGACTTTTCCGCACTGTAAGAAGGGAGACATAAATAAGCCTGCCGTACATATTTTTTTATTGTCAGTAAGGTAAATTGTAACATTATCTATTTAAGCTATTGTCTAAAGTGAGCGTAAAAGATTATCTGTTAGTTTGTTTCTAATACATACGAGATGATCAGCTGGCTTTGGGTGGTCATTGGTAGTTCATTGATGCGACCAATTCTTTCTGGTCTGTATTCTTTATCCGAGTGAATTCAAACGGTTACATTGTGGTGGTATACGATGTGCATCGCAGTTGTAGGAATTACTAGTGTTGCTTATTGTATATATTGAATTTTTTTTATGGTACCCAGCCCTAGCTAGAACATCATTATAAGACGCATGAGATTTGAACATTTTATTGCTAGCAAATAATCTAGAGATTCTTGTAGAAATATTCTTAACTAGTTCCCGTATAATCGAGGGTGGATGGTTGGATGCTATGTTAATGTACTTAATATGATCATTTTGGCTTATGAAATGTTCAAATAATCCAGTATCAAGAAAATTCACTCTACAATTATCTTTACCTATAGTAATGTTTAGTCCTAAGTTTTTGAAAAGTCTGAAGGAATTATCCAGCTCTTTACGACGATTGTGTTATGACTACTGCCCTGTGGTAGAGTAAATATCCTGAAAGTAGCAATACACCCGAAGTAAGATTTGCTTTTTACCCTTTTCAAATAGGTAAAATAAGTATCAGTCTTATATGATGTACAGTCTATTTACTCTAGTCCTTAAGATTTCTGGCCTTGAGACAAAGCACATTATATTACCTATCATTTCTATGGAGACGAAGGTGTACCTAGCGTTGCGAAGCTGATGAAACGTTAATATTTCAGTTGCTTGTAATTTTGGGAATGAAACGCTTTATCGTACTCATTTCAGATTTAATGAACTGAATCGGAGAATGTCTGAAGGTTTTTTTTTCCCCATAAATGTATTTTAAAAATAGATTTAGGGACGGTCACAAGACAGAGAAGTTGAAAATGTATCAACTACCGCACTCTTTTCTCATGACTTTAGGATTAACATCTTAGGAACAACAATATTGTAATACAAACTAACCAGCCTTTCGAGTAGAGATAATTGTAGCGTAGCACATCCATATCAGACCTGATCGAGCAAACTAAATAAATCTATTTTTGCTGTGATCATCATTTTATGGGTATTTAATGTTTTGTTGCTTCTTTAAAAACAAAACAAAACAAAAACAATGGGATGCGATATGAAATAGAATTGGTTGCTGTTTCTATCAGGTCAAACAAATACGGGGAGATTATTTTGAAGTTTCAAGTGTTTCTGGTTAGCCATGCGAGTTCAAATCCAAGTCTAGTTAACATTCTGGATCGACTTCCAGTCCCTCTCAGTCTGTTTATGTATTTGTTGTATGTGTGTGTGTGTGTGTGTGTGTGTGTGTGTGTATCTAGTTATGTATCTATCCATCTATCTGTCTGTGTGTCTGTATCTCTGTATCTCTTCTTATCTGTGTGTGCGTCTGTCTGTCTATCTATCTCGCTATTTCTTTATCTTTCTATCTATCTATCTATATGTCTATCTCTGTATCTATCTATCTATCTATCTATCTTTTTTTTTTCCGATCCCTTTTGATCGAACTCCCCCTTTTTCCCTTCCTACGATCCCTTTTGATCGACACCACCACTTTTTTTTTCCTTCCCCCTCCCAAAAAGAAAAGCTCTACATTGTATTTGTCCCATCTTCGTTGAGCCCTGTGTGGCTAATAAAAGAAATGTATCTATCTATCTATCTATCTATCTATCTATCCATCTATCTATCTATCTATCTATCTACCTATCTCTCTATCTATCTATCTATCTATCTGTCTGTCTGTCTGTCTGTCTATCTGTCTGTCTGTATGTCTGTATGTCTGTCTGTCTGTCTGTCTGTTTGTCTGTCTGACTTCCTCTCTGCGAGTCTATTTATCTGTCTGTTTGTCTATTTATCCATCTATCTATCTATCTATCTATCTATCTATCTTTCTTTCTTTCTTTCTTTCTTTCTTTCTTTTTCTTTCTTTCCTTTTTTCTTTCTTTGTTTCTTTATTTCTTTCTTTCTGTTTGCTTGCTTTCTGTCTTGCTTCCTTGCTTGCTTGGTTGCTGGCTTGTTTTCAATTTTGCTTTCTTTCTCTCGAAATCTTCTATGATGAAAACCTATGATCGAAGACACTCTAACCATGAACATCTAATTTGTCATTCCAGACATTGTCTCTCTAGGAATACACTTTCCAATATGCATCACCCCATTTTTTAAAAAACGGCACATATTAGAGAGAAGTTTGATTGCTATTTGTAGCAAGCCAAGTGGTTGTGTAAAGCATGCATAGCAGAATCCAAGGGTGGGAATTGTAGTGTTGATTTAATGATACGACAAATTATATATGAAATAAGACAGGATGTGGAATTTGACAGATCCCTTAATGGGTTTCTTGAGACACCTTATTAAAACACTTAATTACAAGCAACACTGTGCTCATTCATATGTATCATCTTGTTTCCCTTTCATAACTTATTCAACACACCTCTTTGGCGGTGGATGTAATTGATGTACATTGTATTTCCCTTCTACTACGTTCTCAGCCTATCTATCTATCTATCTATCTATCTATCTATCTATCTATCTATCTATCTATCTTTCTGTCTGTCTGTCTGTCGGTCTGTCTATTTCCCCTATTCTGTCTTAATATATGCATAAACACACGCGCGCGCACACGTATAAGCACAAACATAAATATATTATACTTGCATATACATGCATTCACATGTATACATACATATATAATGTATACACACACACACATATATATGCATATTATACATAAACACATAAACACACACACACACACACACATACATATATGTCTGTGGGTATGTATATATATATATATATATATATATATATATATATATATGTATGTATGCATGTGTGTGTGTGTGTGTGTGTGTGTGTGTGTGTGTGTGTGTGTATTGAAACTACGTACACGCATACATTCAGACATGCACGCACATACTTTTATATATGATGAAGCAAGTATTATATGCGCACGCGAACAGACTTACTAATACATATGCGCAGAATTGCGCATAAGATGTTCGCCTATATCTCGTTTTAATGATATAATGAATAGTATGGCAACGACAAAGATGGTTAAAAGAGACGATGATGTTGATGATTCTGATAATAATAAGGGGTTAAATAATAAATAGTGGCGATGATAATGATGATGATGAGGATGGTGAGGATGACGAGTACAACGACAATGACAACGATGCTGCTGCAGATAGATAGATAGATAGATACATACATACATACATACATACATACATACATACATACATACATACATACATACATACATAGACAGTCAGTCAGGCAGACAGACAGATAGACGGACCGACCGACAGATAGATCGATACGTACATACACACATAGGGTAATTTTGCTTGTATATATATATATATGTGTGTGTGTGCATGTATGTATGTATGTATGTAAGTATCTATGTATGTATGTATGTTATCAATCAGTTTCATTTCTGTATTTTTTATGTTTCGCTTTACATATGTATTCTCATGCATCATACACTTGCACATGTAGACATGCTCATATATATTTCAATGATAAACTTCTGGAAAGTTTTACAGATTTTTATAGTTCCAGTGATGGATTGGATCTGTAGTCTTCGAATTAGCTTTCTATTTTCTGGTTTCGAGAAGCCTAATTTCTCAAGATCAGTATTGAGGCAGTGTGTTACATATCTCAGGGCCCCAATAATTACAGGTATAAACCTGAACTTGTAATCTGGATAGGGTACTGCAGATTTCTCAATAGTTCAGAGTAGGTATCCTCTTTTTTACCTATCTTCAGCTATATGTTAACATCTGCTGTGCAGCTAATTTCCACAAATGTACACAATTTTTCTTCTCTATCCCAAATCATTATATCAGGTGTGTTGTACTTACATTTTGTTGAGGTTTTCACTGGTACATCCCACCAGTACTCCTTTTTATTATGAGTGGTTATAGCTTCTACCATATTGTAGGTTCTTATTTCTTTGTCCCCGGGATTATCCTTCCGACGGATTTCATTATAGAGTGTACTAGCTACGATGTCATGTCTCATCAGTAGATAATACTGTAATGACAACTGCTTATGATATGAGTGATATCTTCAGTGTTAACTCCACAAAGTTTGTATCGATTGTCACATTTTACTGCGTTTCCTGCATCTCTGTCCCTTTTGTGCATCAGGTACTTGGTTGATATTTCTTATTCCTGGATTCCAAATGCGTGCCCTTCAAAGTGGAAGGTTGTAATCCGGTTGTTGGTCAAGGGATGCATTTCGACACTTGGCTGCTCAAAGATGTTGCCGACGGGATATGATACGACATTCAACGGCATTTTGGATCGATGTTAAGCCGCTGCCGCCTTGTTTTCATTTTAGACAGATGCGGTCGACGTCTCTGGTTATGTGGGAATTATGTACTTGTTTGTATTTTTCGGGTTTTCACATCAATGGCTCAGATCTCATCAAGCATCCAATCAAGCAGCCCAAATGTTGGTATGAATATTGACACTGCAAACACATTGTGGGCCACTGTTTTATTGAATGCAGATAGTTCTGAGGTTCAAATTTTCTTTATTCGGTGTAATATTCTTCAGTGACACGTGTTTTGCTATAAGTGCCATTGTAAGATATGTTTTCCTCCACCCCTAGATACCTGTAATATTCCTCGTCAGGTATTGGGAAACAGTCAAATCATTGATGGAGATGTTGCTAGTCTGGTTGGTAGTTTTTCTCACTTTTCACAGCATTATAACAACATTTATCCTGACCAAACTCCAACCTTACACCCTTTGAAAATACTGTAAGCAGGTCAATGCTTTATTTCATCTCTTACATATTCTTTGCATAAACTTTCAAGTCATCAAAAAAAAAGAATGTGTAATTTTGACGTTTCTTTCTCCTTATGAACCAGTGAGATTTACTTCAGACTTCCTTAACATGAATGACAAAGGGTTTACAGAGAGTAAAAACAACATCAGAGAGCGGCTGTCTCCTTGGAATATGCCTTTGCGATATTGTATTCTATCAATGATAATACAGTCACTCTTTGTGTTTAATTTGAAGATGGTGCTTCATGATGAAGTCAGGTCAGCTATGGCTTTGACTATACGCACTGGAACTTTAGCAAGTTGAAAGGCCTCTAGCATCCAGCCACATTGAAACTAGGTTCCTCCTATGTGCTCTCACCTCTGACATCACAGTTTTGTTGATTAACAGTTGCTCGACACATCTCCAGACTCGCTTCTTCCCATCTGCTTGTTCTGCTGTGAGGATGTTATTGGTTTCACAATGGTTCTGGAAGAAGAAGTTCAAGCATGCTGCATATATCTTATACATTATGTTCTAGTATACAATTAGCCGGGGAGTTTTTGTCATGTGGGTGGTTCTGCATTTGGGGATCAATTTTTGTCTCTGCCACAGCTTACCAGAGTGGTACGCTGCTGTTCTCATTAAGAGCTTGCTGGTACATATTGATCAAATATGGTCGGTAGAAGGCTAACTTCTTGTACCAATATCCAATACATAAAGCAAAACATACAAATTTGCACATATACATACATACATACATACATACATACATGCATACATACATACATACATACATACATACAAACAAGGAAAAATATCGTTGTTGACGTTGGAATTCCAACGAAGGAGCATTGGATGTAGGTTGGAAACCCGCCCCTTCTCTTTTGGCAAAAACCCTTGAAATAAAACTGAGTAATGACATACACACATGCATACATAAATACATACATATATGCATGCATACATAAGCATGATTATTTGTGTCAATTTGATTAATATCCATACTTGACTCTCTATTTAATCTATAGACGTCATAACACAGAAATACGAATGCTACTTACGCGGCATTTAAAATTAATTGGAAACATGTTGTTCATATTCTGGGGCTCCCAACCCGGCGCTGACAACCCGTGTTCAGAACTTTAAAAGTATACCATACAAAATATATAATCACTCAGATGCATCAAACTTTTCAGTTACGTATATCTAGCAATTGTGAGACGCAGTTGAGTAAATGATAGTTGTTATTCGTCAAAATAGGTTTATTCAATAGATAAACAATTCAAATGTCTGGTATGTATAAAGAGAGTAATTTAAATAAAACAGACGTTTGTAGTGAAAACGTTGTAAACTATTGTTCTAAACGGATGTAAGTATAGATCACACTACAATCTCCGATATTTATTGATCATTGCCTGGAGAACAGGGTGTTTGTGCACTAATGTTGGAGACATGCTTCCTACTAATTCTGGGGTGCTGATTTCAAAAATCAAATCCATTTTGCTCTATCACGTTAAGATTTTTCACAAACCTAGATGTCCATTTTACAACATTTCTAAGGATAGATTTGGCTTTATCAAATGCGAACCCATGTATGGTGCATGACATAAATTTGAAAATATAGTTTTTCAATGTAATTTAAAGAAAATATAACTACAAAAGTGAAAACAAAAGTCATGCGTTAAGTATCTTCAGTAAATGATAAGCATCAAACTTGAGCAACTTTCGCTATTTTCAACCTAACCAGCTTTAAATGTCATGATGATGATATAGACACGTCATTTATACAATTAGATGTTAAGGAACAACATATTTTGTGGTCCTTGACACCATACATGTCTCATATTTGCGGAAATAATCTGCAGATATGCGCACACTCGGATTAATTTAGTGTGATTATCATTGCAAACTAGATGAGATATGGTTTATTGAACTTTTAAACTGTTTCTTATGAAAATTGGCATTTTGAATGTGCCCTTAATGTTTTAATTGTCAGGTCATATGGGTCAAGGTCACTTTTCGTCAAACATGGTCATAGAACTGTAAAAAGAACTTCATGGTATATATGCTCTTTATAGAACTTTTCCAACACAAATCTGCATTTGATTACTTTAGTCTGTTGACTATTCTGAAAATGCTTTACCCGATTTACAAATGGCTTAAATATGTTTTGTGTTTCAGAAATATAGCCAGTTGTGAGAAAAGAGAATGTAAAAGCCGTCCCGATATCTTCTGCTTATTTCTGGATTAGGCAGAGAAATAAAATCACTGATTTTGTGAAGAAAGCTTACCTTACTTCCTTATTTACATTAGCATTAAATTGGGTGACAAGACAAAACCTGGGCGCCACATAGAGTGCGCAAAACATGTGTTGAAACACTGAAATAATGACTGCTTCAAATACTTAAGCAGAAAGTTTCCAGTTTAGTCTTGTGAGAAAAATAAAGTTGGAGTGTTTGATGGGCCACATAATTGGTGGCTATTTCAGGACAAGCTATTTTTGGAGACCATGTCTAGCACTGAAAAAGAATCACGGGATGCTTTTGCTGCAGTTGTATCTGATTTCCTGGGAAACAGGAAGTCATAAAAATTTGAAAATCTTGTGCAGATCCTTTTAACCAGTTTCCGAGCACGGGGCTGCAACATGAGTATAAATGTGCATTTCCTGCACAGTCACCCGGACTACTTCCTTGAAAATCATAAGGCAATAAGTGATTAGCAAGGAGAAAGATTTAACCGAGACATCGAGAACATGGAGA
>NC_142928.1:117296192-117343692 GCF_046866305.1 Octopus bimaculoides | reverse complement strand
GAATAACAACAGATAAAAGATAGTATAGGTACACGCAAGAAAAGTTTCCAGAAAATGAGAAAGCAACCATACTCTGAGATATGCCAATACACCCAGATACAGAAATTAAGGCCAATAGTCCAGATACAGTTGTCAGAGATCATGAAGAAAAAAATGCTTTCTAATTGATGTATCAATACCAGCAGATGACAACGTTTCTCTAAAAGAAATGGAAAAACTTTCAAAATACAAAGACCTGGAAATAGAAGTAACTCGAATGTGGAGTCTAAAAACAGAAACAATTCCTATCATAGTAGGTGCCTTAGGTATAATAAAAAAATATTCAGACAAATACATAACAAAAACATCAGAACTAACAAATATATATAACATACAGAAAATAGCACTACTAGGTACTGCACACATCCTACGTAAAACACTGTGAATACAGTGAAAATAAGAACATCACAACAAACCACAGCACATACCTAAGGCTCACAGAGCTACGCTCGGTAGTGCAGTGAAAGCACGTAATAAAAATAAAACTACTGAATAGCAATAATAATAATAATAATAATAATAATGATGATGATGATGATGACGATGATAATAATAATAATTATTATTATTATTATTATTATTATTATTATTATTATTATTGAGTGAGAGAGTAGTGCATACATTCAAAGTGACACTGGGGTAAAATATACGAAGCCCATTATACCCATCATGACTACCCGTCTGACAAGGATACACCAGGCACATGCATCACAATCATATGTGCGCGACATGGTGATCTCATTTCAAGATAAACAGCGCCTGACCTTGCAGATGGTGGGGGGACGTGATCAGAAGTGCACATATCGTCAACCACTAAGGGACATGCTCAACTGCTGAAGGTCAAACAACTGAAAAGCAAATCTGTGGTATTGAGCAGAATATTTGCTGTAGCCCATCTTTTTATACCAAGTCAAAACAATGTAGATGATAACACTTCTAATCAGTTAAGATGAGAAGCCATGGGAGCCACTGCCTGGTACTGCATCAGGGCATTTATTATTATCATTATTATTATTATTATTGTTGTTGTTGTTGTTGTTGTTGTTATTATTGTTATTGTTATTATTATTATTATTGCTGTTATTATTATATAAGTTATATCTGTGTATACATATGTGATCGTGTGTGGCTACCTTTGTATCTAGCTACATATGTAGCTCTCTACAATTCTATTCTTCTATGTAGCTACTTCTATGTAGCTCTCTACACTTCAATTCGCATTCATTTTTTATCAACAACACTGAAGGTTAATCCTTTCTCTTCCCTAAAATCAATATTCAATGCCAAACTCAACTAATTACTGCTGATTAATGATTCTTGCATGCAGGCAGTCTAGAAACGAAAACTTTTAATTGGTATTGGTTGGTAGACTTCGATAGTGTGTTTGTGTGGGGGGGGGGGAGTATGTGTGTCTGCATTTGTGTGAGCATGTTTGTGCTGTGTGCGTTTGTATGTATGTATGTGTGTATGTATGTATGTATGTAAGCATGTATGTAAGCATGTATGTATGTATGAATGGATGGATGGATGGATGTGTGTGTGTGTGTGTGTGTGTGTGTGTGTGTGTGTGTTTATCTATACAGACATATGTATGTGTGTCTGTATATTGCTGATACATACGGAAGAAAAGAACGATTTACAATATAAGAAGTTCTCTTTCGCATTTCCGGGATCTCGGGTCCGCTCCTCGTCTATCTATACTGCAAGAAAGCACATTAGATTTATTGCAAATTTATGGTTTAATCTTGCAAAATTGTTTCAAGCTGATATGGCCACTGAATTATGTTAATGGTAGGCAAATTTGTGGAATGTTAATCGTAAGGCGTAGTAGACGTTCAAGTGGATATTTTCGTTTGCGAGTGTGTAAAGAATATTGAGCAGATGTGTTGAGAGCAATGGTTTTCAGAAAGGAAAAAGTTTTAAAATATTTCTGTTCCACAATTTTTAGAAGAAATCGGTCCTAAACCGCCTCATTAACTATTTACTACTGTTTATTCCAATTCAAGTGACTCATATAAGAATGGTAGAGACAAAGTACTATGCAAAATGTAAATATAAGCGGACAAAAGTGGATGAAATTAGGGCATTTTACCATAAGTATTACAATATAAATCTGAAACATGATATTATTCAAAATTGTTTAATTATTATCATATATAATGCAATACTGGAACAAAAAATCTAATTTTATATGCTAATATTTAAACAGTTTTGAATAACATCATATTTCAGATTTTTCCTGTGCTTATCTGTAATTAGACAACACTTGAATACATCTATGATTCAAACAGTATGTTATAGTCTAAATTTTTGATTATTAGAATATAAAGGAAAAACCATGCGGTGCATTTTAGTTACAAATACAATAACGAACGGTTTAAATCAATATTTCTAATCATTATAAAATACTTATTTCTGCTATTTTTTCTTCAGTTATACACTCGAAGCTTTATAGACGAGATATAATTCTTATTTAATGCACACGTATCACCTGTTGTCTTTTAGGTATTCATGAGTTTATTTAACTGCATTCCTGATGGTTATTTTAATGAATTCATTAGTGAATACTGCTTATTATTGATTTTAGAATATTTGTGATATTGCAATTATTTATTTTTATGGTTGAGTCAAAGATTAAAAAAAAGGCAGATTCCATAATATTTTGCAGAACTTTTAAAACTGGTGAAAAGAAAGAAGACCGAAGATGTGTTATAACTGCTCGTAACATTTTGTAAAATATAAACGAATGTGTTAAACTGAGAAATTATATACATATTTGGTTCAGTGAACCACAACGGTTTTTGTCACGGCTTTAATCTGCACCTATATATAGACACTCAATAGAAAATTTCTAACACATAGAAAAAATTAAGAACATGGTGGAGCTCAAATTTACAATTCTGAAGACAACGAAAAAATGTGGGTTTATACCTATTCTAATATTAATCGTCGTATATTCTTTTGTGTTGTCATTCTTTCTGTCCAATGTACTATAAATATATAACAAGAGTCAACTTAGTTTTATTAGAACGATTTTTAATAGAATAATAAAATATAAACAAATGACAAGAGGTAACAAATTCTTAGAAAGTAAGTCTTAGAAATTGAATCTTAGAAACTGAGTCAAACCTATGATAGTATGGAGAATACACGATCGAGAGTATAAAACATTATTACTGAAATTGAACTTAGAGACTTACTAATCATAACGCCAAGAATTCATATTCAGTTCCCAACAATATCAAATCCATTACACCTACAATTGTTTCCATGTTCAACCAGTCCAATTTGAGAAATTAAATTAAATTTCAAATTGAATATCGTTAATTGGGCATTTCGTCAGGGGAAGAGTTTCATAGAAAGGGTCAAACAAAATGTTGGAATGTAGCTGCTTAGCGTGAAATTCTTCCCCTGGCGAAATGCCCAATTAAAAATATTCAATTTGAAAATTTAATTTAATTTAATTTAATTTCTCAAATTGTATTCGTTGGGCCTGGAAACATTTGTGGTTGCAATGGAGTTGATATTATTTGGAATTGAATATGTTTTAATAAAGTCTATATATCAATTTCTCCGTTTACTTTTTCTTATACAAATATATATATATATATGTATATATATATATATATATATATATATATATATATATATATATATATATATATATATATATATATATATATATATATATATATATATATATATATATATATATATATATATATATATATATATATATATATGATGTTGATGCATATTCCGTTAAGAATGTATTAGAGAACAAAATAGAGCTTGCTCACCCTTAGAATTACCAAATAGCCGGCAGTATTATGGTATACTAACCATTCTAGGCTTAGGCATTCCTCGTGTGTGAAAAATAAAAAGGAGGAATAAATAGAGTGAAAAGTAAGAGGGCGTACGATTCGACAGTTTTTCTAATGACCACTACATATATATCTGTGTGAGTGACTGTATAAGGATGGAAGAAGAATATTGATATAGTAGAGAGTCGCATCAAAAAGGTGGAGATAAACTTACTTGGAAATGGATGCGTCGAGTATATATATGTATGTATATATATATATATATATATATATATATATATATATATATATATATATATATATATATATAAATTATTTATTATTTAATTGAGCGCGACGCATCCATTTCCAAGTGAGTATATATATGTCTATAAACAAGGAGACTGGAGCTGGCAATAGGTTTTATTGCATAATTCTGCTATTTTTTCCACCTCCATTTTACCAGAAGATTTGTACTACAACATTATTGTATAAGATGGGAAATAATACACTGTATCGCCATTACTGTATCTGAAAAAGTATCGATTCTTCATATTTATGTATAAAATCGAGTTGTTGACTGAACCTGTAGTTCATAACAAATATCCCTTCGTTGGAAATGTTCATATCACTTCATTTGCATATCATAGATAAAGCAAATAACAAATACATAATAAACCACAAATCGAAATCAACTGATTGTGCGTATGTGTTTTATGTGTGTGTTATATGTGTGTGTGCGTGTATGTGTGTGTGCGTGTGTGTGTGTGCGTGAGTTTGCATGTGTCACTGTCTGTGTACTTATCTGTGTATTTGTGTGCGCTTATGTAATTATATGTAAAATATGGTATGCTTCTATGTTCGTTGTTTTCCAAAATGCAAAAAATTCCGATGTTCCACAGAATAAGATATTTTTAAATAAAATTTAATGAAACTTTATTTTCAAAATAAGTTAGGCGTGAAGAATCGCCTTTAGTTGAATAATGCGCCTCTGCAGGCCCTACGTTCTACCAAGCGGCAGGTGCAATGGGAATCAAGCGGCAAGTTAGGTGACGTGAATTGCTGCCTTCAGTAGGCACCGACCTTGTAACGTACTCTGTAAAACCACTGTACCGGTAACGTCTTGCTTTTGGAACTTAATTATTGTTTGTGTTATTATAAATTAGGTAAACTATTTAAGAAGGCATTTTAATATGTTTTTCTTCAAAAACGACTTTAGGGTTCTCGAAGCTCTCTCTTACAATGGATCGATGATTCAAATAGAGGTGGTTGAGTAATATGACAATGCAGAAATTTCTGAAACTTCAACATCTAAAGAAAATATAGATATTCTTTTCTACTCTAGGCACAAGGCCCGAAATTTTGGGGGAGGGGCCAGTCAATTAGATCGACTCCAGTACGCAACTGGTACTTAATTTATCGACCCCGAAAGGATGACAGGCAAAGTCGACCTCGGCGGAATTTGAAATTAGAACGTAAAAACAGACCAAATTCCGCTAAGCATTTCGTCTGGCGTGCTAACGTTTCTGCCAGTTCGCCGCCTTAGAAGATATAGATATTGATAAACCTTAAATTCTGATTAACATATACGTAGAAAAAATTTGCACCTTCCGATTGCACGTAGCTTAGTAAGAACGTAATGGATATTAAATAATTTCTACTGAACTCTTGCTAATATAATAAATGACGAATATAATAAATGTAGATGTCTTTACTTTGTAGCAAAATATTGATTTCAAATTTTGGCACATGGCCAGCAGTTTCGGCGAAGGGGCTAAATGTTCAACTGGTGCTATTTCATTGACACTGAAAGGATGGACGGTAAAGTCAACACCGATGGCATCTGAGCTCAGGACGTAAATACGGACGAAATGTCGCTAACCATTTTTCCCGGTGTGTTAACGATTCTGCCAGCTCGTCCCCTTATTTTGAAGCAAAAAAGATTAACAGACAGGTCTTAAATACCAGAGAAATTACGAGGCTATATGGAAGCAGATCATCTAACTTTTAAATATATGATATTTCTCATTTTAAAAGAAAACCTGATACGAGTAATCATAATTCTAAAATGTTCATATTTAACAAATTTAAAAATTATACCGAAATGCAACTAAACCATTATGTAAAACATGGATCTCGGTGGTAAGTTTCATAATGTCGGTGCTAAAATCTTTGATTAAACGATATCATCTCATGTATGTTTCATGCAGGGTTTGTGAAAATAATGAAGACCTGTCTCCATTTCTACTGTTGCAAAGGTGTATTAATATGTATTGCAATTGACATTAAAGCAGAACTTATTTCGAAATTACATTTAAGTAATGCATAATAATTACAGCTAGGTAAGTCAACAGATGTTGCTGGACTTACGATTTCACTTATTTTGATCAATATGACTAAAATGAGACAATAGAAAAAGATTTGTTGCTCTATGTGACTGTTTGGAAGTTTTATTAAATGATCGAAATAAACTGGAATAAATTATATTTTACTATAAGCACAAGGCTTGAAATTCTTGGCGAGAGGGATAATCGATTATATCGACACCAGTGCTCAATTGTTACTGATATTTTCGACTCAATAGAATGAAAGGCAAAGTCGACCTCAACTGAATTTGAATTGGGAACGTAAAGCCGGAAGAAATGCCGCTAAGCATTTGGTTCGGTGTGCGAAGGATTCTGCCAGTTCGCCGCCAAGTAATGATAGGAATGACACTGAAACAGAAATCAAAAATGTTGCAAAACCTGTAACAGCATTTGAACCATTCTTCACAGATATGCATTAGTAGTGCAAAAATTTCATATATATTAAAATCAGTTTTCGATGAAGCAGTCTTAGCTATCAGTTTTATTAAATCTTGTCAATTGAAAGCTACAGAATCATTAGCACCCCGAGCAAAGCACTTAGCAGCATATTGTCTGTCTTTACGTCCTGAGTTCAAATTCCGCCGTGGTTACCGTTGCTTTTCATCCTTCCAGTGTCAATAAAATAATAGAAGTTGAACAGTAGGAGTCGATGTAATCGACTTAGCCCCTTCCATGAAATTATTGTCCTTGTGACAAAACTTTAAACCATTATAGTATTGGTTTCAGATTTTACCACATGCACTGGTACGTATTTTATCGACATCGAAAGGACGAAAAGCAAAGCCGACCTCGGTGGAATTTGGACTCAGAACGTAAAAGCAGACGAAATGCCGGTAAGTATTTTGTCCGGCGTGTAAACGATTCTCTCAACTCCCCGCCTTATGCTGGTAGTATAAAATTTACTACTAATTTCGATCTTTCGACTGATTAACGAGTATGGTTTTACTGCCAAGTTTTGCAGACGTAGTCAATATTGTTGTGAATGAATGGTATTAAGTCTATAAAATGAAGAAGTGAATATTTTACAAGACGAAGATAGCAAGGTATCATCATCCCGGAAATTTCAAAGTTGACAAGCAGAATGTTTAGCATGCTGAGCAAAATATTTAGCGGCCTTTTCATTCAGAGTTCAAATTCCGCCGAGGTTGACTCTGCCTTTCGTCTTGCTTTCATAAATACAGAATATTTCCTTTACTCAACAACTGGATATCTATGGATATCTAAATTCCCAGAACGTCCAAATTAATTTGTAAATTTTACTGAGATAATTTCTTTACATAAGTTGCACCACCGACGTTTGGTACAATTCCCTTTATAAACATCCCCCACCATTTTTAATTTTCCTGCAATTATATTTGTCACTACCGCCTCTCATTTATAATGTAGCCCTACCTATATGTATATGGGAAGGGGTGTTTGATTTGGTGCGTTTATATATATATATATATATATATATATATATATTGGCGTTTTCAAACTTCTTTTTTATAAACATATATATATATATATATATATATATATATATGCATGCATGTATGTATGTATGGATGTATGTATGTATGTATGTATGTATGTATAAATCAAACTAGAGTGAAACAGTAGTGTTTACTTCAAAAATATGATTTTTCGATATTAAAATCAGCGTGGTGTGGTGAATTCTTAGCTCCCGGTCGAAGTCTGCGGGCACTGACATGACATCTGGTCAGTCTTGGGTACTTTGTTGGACAAATACGAACTATGTAAACATTTACAACCAGTGAAATAAAGTTAAATAAACTGAAGAACTATTCGCTAATTGATGCAATATCAGCTGCCAAGGAAAATTCCAGGCATGAACCGTTTTAGAATTTAAATAGAAAGAGCAATACGACAGCAAAAATTTAAAAAATAAATAATGAAATATGAAAAAGAGCAGAGGAGTAAGACAAATATTTTTAAAGAAATTAAATTGGTATGGGGAAATCCAACAGATTTTATTAATTTTGGAATGTCACACCTTGTCCGATCAGATTTAAATGCTTATTTGATTAGTTGTTAACTAATCCTCACTTCATCATTTAAAACTATTTCAAACCGTTGTATTGTTCCAAGACTTCATTTCTGCTTGATGGTCGATATTTTGAGGTTCGGAGTAAAAGTTTTTCCACTCCAATAAAATTTTATATATTACTCTGCCTTTGGTATTCGAGTACTCCTTTTCCAGTATATTTTGCACCTATGTGCACTCACATGTCTATCTATCTATCTATCTATCTATCTATCTATCTATGTATCTATCTATCTATCTATCTATCTATCTATCTATCTATCTATCTATCTATACATACATACATACATACATACATGCATGCATACACACACATACGTACATACATACATACATACATACATACATACATACATACATACATACATACATACATATACTCTTCATATCAATGTACATCATATATACATTGATATAGATATACGCATATACATATATGAATGCATGTATCCATGGATATGTATACAAATATATATTTGCATATGTATATTTACATATATATATATAAATACATGTATATATATAAATATATGTATTGCTATATGTACGTTCACACACACACACACACACGCACATATATATATACATACATATACATATACATATACATACATATATATATATATATATATATATATATATATATATATATATATATATATATATATATATATATATATATATATATATATATATATATATATATATATATATATATGTATACATACATACATACATGCATACATACATACATAAAAACATAGATATAGGTACAAATACATACGAACATAGGAGACGTGTGAGAGGGATATAAAGACAGAGAAAGTGAGCGAAAGAAAGAAAGTAACGGAAATAAGAGAGTGACGTGTTCCTGAGGCATGCCACTAATTAGATAGTGTTTTTTCGTCTTATTTATTTCTTGATTTTATATCTTCTTATTTTTCTCTTATGCTTTAGTTTATATTCATTTCCACTGTCTAAATATCACCTGCTACCATTTCCACGATTTTAAGAAAACAATTCAGGGAGATATTTAATGAGTTCTTTAATATTTCAACAATCGTGTGAAAAGACCTCAAACTCTGATAAGTTAAGCCTAATGAAGCTTAGCTCCAGCATTGCAGAACCGCTGAGAGAGCATGTTTAATAAACATCTTCATTATGAAAGCCTGTGGTCATTTTGTTGATCACAAGGTTAAGTAAGTACACGACTTTACCTGGTTTTCGCATACATATGAGTGAAAGAGAGACACACACACAGACAGGCAGACGAAGAAAGAGCATGCATATGTGTGTGCGCACGCATGTTTGCCTGCGTGTGTGGTTGTGTAATGATATGTGTTCAGACAGTAAATATTAAAAAAAAATCTCGGTTTACCAGCTGATGATCGGAAACGAGCGACTCGGAGTACTGGAAAGCGTAGCCCTGCAGTTATAATGCATCAAAGAATACTTTGCCTTTTTATTGAGTCCTGTAATATATCACTTCAGGTGAATCAGCACGCACGCACACAGACAGACAGACACACACACACACGCACACGCATTCACACACACACACACATGCACACACCTACGCACGCACTCACAGACACACATACATACATACATACATACATACATACATACATACATACATACATACATACATACATACATACATACACATAGCTGAACAAGCAGCTGGGAAGAAAGGAGTCTGGGGATGTACTGAACAACTACTTATAAATAAGGTAGTAATGACGGAGGTACGGCAGCACAGAAGAAATCTGGTCTCCATGTGGCTTGACTATAAAAAAGCCTTCGACTCTGTCCCCCATTCGTGGATGCTAGAAGCCCTCCGACTTGCTAAAGTCCCAGGGAACTTGATTAATGCCATATCTAACCTGACATCTTCCTGGGCCACCATTGTGAAGTTAAATACAGTAAGTGGATGTATCACCAGCAAAAAAATACAATATCGCAGGGGGATATTCCAAGGAGACAGCCTCTCTGTGATGCTGTTCATACTGTCGGTAAACCCATTATCATACATGCTGAAGAAGTCTGAAGGGTATCTAATTGGAACGCAGGCAAACAGAAACTCCAAAATTACGCACTGCTTTTTTGTCGATGATTTGAAATTGTATGCCAAGAACATGGATGATATGAAAAAAAGCCTCGACCTGGTCACAACATTTTCTGGTGGTGTAGGACTAGAGTTTGGCCAAGATAAATGTTCCTATATGGTTGTGGAACGAGGAAAGACTAAAAACCACCCTAACAACATCTCCATCAATGGCCTATCTGTTTCTCCAATATCTGATGAGGAATCCTACAGATACCTGGGAGTAGATGAAAACGTATCATATGAAGGTACCTGTAACAAGGAACGCGATTACTAAGGAATACAGAAATCGGGTTAGTAAAATATGGACTTCGGAACTCTTTGCGTTCAATAAAGCAATAGCCCACGATGTGTTTGCAGTACCAGTACTCATACCGACATTCGTGATACTTGACTGGACGATCGATGATATCCGAGCCCTTGATGTGAAGACCCGAAAAATACTAACGAGCACGAACAACTTTCACATCAATAGCGATGTAGACCGCCTATACCTAAAACGAAATAAAGGAGGGAGGGGCCTAACATCAATTCAGACTGCCTTTGAATGCCGTGTCATATCTCTTCGACATCATCTCATAACCACCAAGTGTCGAAGTGCACCCTTTGATGAAGTCTGCAGACATGAGGTAAATACCATCATGAGATTGGGAAGGCAACTATTTGACAAGCATTCCCTATTCGACAACCCTGAACTCTTACCCAAAGAAATTGCAAGACTCTACCGTAACATAACATCAGAGGAGAGGATGAATGCATTCCAGCAGAAGACCATGCATGGATACGTTAACAGAAAGCTCCAGGGTGATAACAACATTGACAACCAGAGCAGTCTATCGTGGACAAACAATCGGGTCACCAACTCTCACTTTGAATGGTATGCCTTTGCTATTCAAAAACAAGAAATAGCAACCAAATTCCTAATAAACAAACGGGACAGAGAGGCGGGCAAAGCGCCACAATGTAATAATCGATGCAGACTCTGTGGAATCAGTATCGAAGATATCACCCACATCATTAGCAGCTGTCCAAAAATGTCATCACGGTATTACCTACCCATGAGACATGATGTTGTGGCCAAGACACTGTACAATGAAATCCGCCGACAGGATAACCCCGAGGCTAAGGAGATGAAAACCCATAATGAGGTAGAGGCCATTACTACTCACAATATGAAAGAGTATTGGTGGAATGTCCCAATAAAAACCTCAATAAAGTGCAGGCATAATAGACCGGATATAGTAATCTGGGACAGAGAAGAAAAACTCTGTACAGTAGTAGAAATCAGCTGTCCTGCGGATGTCAACATCCCACTAAAGATTAGAGAAAAAGAGAACAACTACGCCGAGCTACAGAGAAATTTACAGATACTCCACCCAGACTACAAGTTTAGATTCATACCCGTGATTGTTGGGATATGTAACGAACTGCCTCAACAAAAACCTGGAAAAATTAGGGTTCTCAAAACCTGAAAGAAAAAGGCTGATTAGAAGACTACAGATTCAAGCCATCAATGGAACTGTAAAGATATGTAAAACTTTCCAAAAATTTAGCACATAAATACATATGCATGCATCTAGACATAAAAACGCATCCATAAAACAGACATACAAATCTGCGCATACACTAACACCAAATACTGCACACACACACATATGCACAAATACCTAGATGATGTTGATAAAAGTTCCAATGAAGGAGCCTTGAATCTATGTTAGAGTCCGGCTCTTTCTCTATGGACAAGAAATACAGAAATAAAACTGATTGATAACATACATACATACATACATATTCCAAACAGGAAAAGAGGAGAGACTTGGGGCAGAAAGTCGCTAGAGAGATCACAGAATGTGTGACGAAAGAACTAATAATAATAATAATAAATCTAAAGTGAAGATCAAATAAACAGTGCATGTGTTTAATATGTAAAAAATTACCATCCCCAAATATAAAAATATCTGTTTCCAAACACTATTTCATGTCAAGAATCTCGCAAACCAATTACATAAACGAATACATATACATATACAGGATAGGCCAAAATTAGGTATATATTTGAAAATTTTGTTCATTTTAATGCATTTACACTTATTTATTACAATTACGTTTATAAAATACGACTCTCATAAATCCTCAAAATTACCACCCCCAGCATTGCAGCATCCACTTTCTTTACTCAAATTATTTGCCATTATTCACGATAACTGTAAAAAAATAAATAAGTTAATTTAAAAAGTGTATACCTACTTTTGGCCCAATCTTGTGACCGTGTGACCGTAAGCGCTACCCCCTAACCACTAAGCCACACGCCTTCACATATACTACAATGTATATGCATAACATTATTTGTAGGGAAATTTATATAGGAATAAATAAGAATATGTTGAAATACTAATGAGTAAATGATGTCGAGGGGTGAGTGACGTCAAAGTGTGCAATATAGTGAAAGGAAAATTTGCAATCATCTAAATTTCGTTTTCGTTACTTATTTGCAAATGTTTCCTAATGATGCTCGTAAGTACCAACTTTTTAGTCGCATTGTTCGGAATCAACAACTCATGGCAAGTTGCAGTATCCATAAATTTTTCTCTGCCTCCTAAAAGTGCTTCTTGTTCTGAAAGTGTTCTCTGCCAGCCAGGTAAATTCCTTTGCTGGACTCTAGCAACTTATGTTACTTATGACATTATTTCGTGTTCCTGCTCGTTTGTAATTTCTCTTTTGTCGTCCTCTTTGTCTCGTTGTGTAGCATAAGTACCAGGCTTTAAAAAAATTAGTACTGTGGCCGCAGCCTAATAACTGAAACAAGTAATAAGAAAACAAAAAGTTGTCTGAGAAATAAAGAATACTGTTCATTTTGGCGAGATTTTTGCTGTATTTATGTTAATTCAACTAAGACTCAGGCCTGAATGCCTCTCACATCTAAGAACAAAGCATCTGTTCGAATCCTAATATCCTCGGTTGTATCTAAAAGAAGGCCGGACATTCGAGTAATCACTAAAGATATACACACACACATGCACACACTATACAGCTATTAGTTTACAGACATGAGGCTTTCTGAGTTCTTGTGCTACAACGAATGTGTTTGTGCCTATGAACAAGCTATTAGTATACCTACTCCACCTATTTTCCAATCTTGCTTATTCTCGTTTCGTTTACAGAGTTTCATCTGAAAGACTCCATACTGGAAACACCTCTGCAATCAAACACCCGAGTACAGAGGCTGACTTGGATTCCTTTAATTCATATATTTTCTCTTTCAGTATTGACCTTCGTATGTTCGAGATAAACATCAAATATATGAAAACAAACCTGGGAATACTTACATTATACACCATATCTGTCTTCCTCTGACCATTCGTTAATCAAAACAATTTCCATGAATAGGATACTGTTTTACTCTTTTACTTGTTTCAGTCATCTGACTGCGGCCATGCTGGAGCACCGCCTTTAGTCGAGCAAATCGACCCCAGGACTTATTCTTTGTAAGCCGAACCGCTACGTTTCGGGGACGTAAACACACCAGCATCGGTTGTCAAGCGATGTTGGGGGACAGACACAGACAGATAAACATACACACACACACACACACACACACACATATATATATATATATATATATATATATATATATATATATATATATATTTATATACATATATACGACGGGCTTCTTTCAGTTTCCGTCTACCAAACCCACTCACAAGGCTTTGGTCTGCCTGAGGCTATAGTAGAAGACACTTGCCCAAGGTGCCACGCAGTGGGACTGAACCCAGAACCATGTGGTTCGTAAGCAAGCTACTTACCACACCTTCGATTATTTCTTAATTTACGTTCATTTTGAAAATCCTACTGAGAACATCGCAAGTACAATTAATTTCACTGGAAGGTTTTAGAACTAATAATTCTATATTTCCAACTCAAGCGGTCACTTTAATATTTCCATATTTCTGTTGCACACCCGCCCAAACATGCTTACACAAACACATACACATATACATGCACGGATACACATGCTTTCCTACAATTTATGGTTGAACATTAAATTTAATGATTATCACTTTCTTGAATTGAAAATTGTTTCATGACTGCATATAGCAATTCTTGATGAGCAGCTTCGGTTACAGAAGGAACATGTGAATGTCTGTGATGGAAGGTTAGGTATTTATCGGCGACTATGCCTATTTTTTACATTTCTGCTGGCAGTAATCCACCCAACTCCAGCTGCAACAACGTCAAAATAAACAGTTTATAAAGATGCTGTTCACGCTTAAAGGGTTGATGTTGATCTTCAGACTAGTCTTCAGCTAGACTTTGAATGGTTTCTTTGGTTTTACAGCCAAGCGATGACCATGATGCGCACTATATGTACCACTCGCTCAATTGCTACAATCCCATTGTAACTAGTTTTTACATTTTCTAATTAAACATCCAAATCTTACCCCACTTTCCCAATACAATAGACATTAGACATTCTTCAAGTGCTCTGTTTCTTACTTCCTGTAATGGCTCTGCCGAAGGTATCATTAATTATCTTAGGTCTTTCAATTTACCTCAGTTGATCAATAGACCAATCGAGTCAACCAATCTATATGACTACTGGAAACAGCTGTAAGCCAAATTTGCTATAATAAAGGAATTATATGTAATGACCATTATTTTAACTTGTCAAATATTATTATTATTATTATTATTAATATCCACATCATTATATATATATATATATATATATATATATATATATATATATATATATATATATATATATATATATATATATACATCCACTGTAACTTGCCTTTTTCCCTTCTATAGTTGATTAACTAATTTCCTTCCCAGTAATTACTACCTGAGTTGCTTTGTACCACTAGTTGCTTTGCCTTATATCCGACCTTCTCCTTATAAGCATGTATATTGTTGTTATTATTATTATTTCTCTACAAAATACCCTGTACCTCGTTCTTCCATTGATTAGCGCTAACATCAGTATATTAATATATCACAGTGTAATGGTGTTTCATTTATCATGCTTACATTCTTCGTTTCAAATCAGTATGTTATTAATCTTAATATTTTTTATAATCTTCAACAAAACACATATATGTATATATATATATATGCATATGTGTGTATGTAAGTGTGTGTGTGTGTGTGTGTGTGTGTGTGCATGTATGTATATATACAGGAATGTATATATACAGGAATGTATGTATAGGAGTGCGTATGTGTGCATATGTGTATGTGTAGGTGTGTATATGTGTGTGTGTATATATTTATATATATATATATATGTGTGTGTATGTGTATATATACATATATATATATATATATATATATATATATATATATATATATATATATATATATATATATATATATTTGCCTCAATCACCACTAGTTCTTTATTTTCCCCTTCTACAGTTAGCTAAGTAAATTATTCTTAGTAATGCCACACAGGTTGTTGCTCGTGCCTTCGGTGACTTCAACTAAGTATTTCTAATCTTCTTGTAAACGTGTACATTATTATCATTATTACTTCTCCAATAAATATCCTGTACTTTGTTTTACCATTAACTAACGTTAATATCCGTATAATAATATAATAATATAATATATTACTAGGCTATGATGTTTTATTTTTATTCACTTTCTTCACTTCATATAAAATATGTAATTAGTTTTCCTTATATAGTATATATTTAATTTGATGTACTCCCTTCGTTCTCTCCCTTCCTCCATTTTTGACTTAGCAATTAGCTCACGCTCTTTCAATTTTTCTGTACTGTAACATATTTGTCTTCCTCCCCACATTTCAATCATTCATTTAATTTAAACCTTTAGCATCACGTTTACAACCCCTCCCTTTATACCTCTATGTAAACAAGCGTTCTTACTCCTAACGCCCATGGAATAATATTTTTGATCCCTTTATATCTTTATGTAAACAAACGTTCTAACGGTCACTTGACCATGTAACATCTAAGCTCGTAAGTTACCTCATCATTTCGTATTTGTCTTGCTTTTATATGTTGATTCCCTGAAGATGAATATATGAGGAATTCCAGCAGCTCTTACTTCTTTGTAGAAGGGCTCTCATATATTTTGAAACATGTGTAGGAATTAAAGGAACTTTTATTTATATTCGTTTTGCTCCATTTATTATTATTATTCATATCTTCTCAAAATGTATCACTTTAACTTGGTATCTCTACCTGTAAAACGGCTGTGATATCTTGGTTTCTAGTGTAATTTTGCTACCTCTGGTAACTATTAACATATTTACATTATCAAAGGTTTTTTTTTAAAACTGAGATAATATTAATATATACATAAACTTATATATATATATATATATATATAGAGAGAGAGAGAGAGAGAGAGAGAGATGGATAGATAGACAGACAGATATACAGACAGATAGATAGATAGATAGATAGATAGATAGATAGATAGATAGATAGATAGATAGATAGGTAGGTAGGTAGGTATATTGACAGAAAAACAGACAGACAGACAGACAGACAGACAGACAGACAGACAGATAGATAGATAGATAGATAGATAGATAGATAGATAGATAGATAGATAGATAGATAGATTAGGGAGATGTGGTATAAGATTTCATATGATTGTTCAAGCTCGTGATTGATGCAGTTGTTGTCTTGATTTAGAATATACGAAAGTATGTCTAGAAAGAAATGGAAAATCTTCTTGCACAAAACTTCCTTTAATCAGTCTCAGATGGACAAAAGAGAAAATTGATCACAGCTAGATTTGAAATCAGAGCTTGGGAAAATTTAACTGATTAGCGGAAAACAAATTTGTTCGTTGTTGTACTTTCTGTTGATCGGCCGCTCTTATTAATCTGTAAGTATATATATAACAAATAAGCCGCATTAACATATTGATTTAGCCAAAATTCTCTAAACTGTGAACTGGGTGGCGGTGTTGAATCCGCTCTACATTTGATTCTGACAAATAGTTAACCTTTTCTCAGAAATGTCAAACACTTTGCTAAGATACATTTATGGAATGACAAATTACCATTTGTAATATCTAACATTCCTCTGTGTCAATATTCTTGATCTTTTTCATGATTGACTATTCAAGAGTCATGCACTATAATCAAATGATTTACCCTTTAGATTATGACTATGCCAATACCAAGCTAAAGTGGCTTCAGTAGTTGAGGAGGTGGGAGCGCTAAAGACTGGGGTGTTGACATTAAAGAATGATTTCCAGTGTCTCAACATTTTGATGAGATGCAGTTCTCTGTTAAGTGAAGACCAGGTTTTGGCACCTTGCATCTGGAATATAGGTAGATGTTTGCAGGTAATGTCAACCCTTTATTCTATAAAGCATTATACAGTAGACATCAGCGACGGTGTACAGGTGCATATACGTTCGTAAAGAATAATTGAAAAGTTTATTTCGGAAAGCATTCATCCCTAGGACTACGGACAACATTCAAACATTTCTAAGCTGGATATTCTGATATCATGTCTACAGAATTTCAATCTGATTTGTGTGCAGAGTGACCAAACCGTTGTATGCACTCTCATTCAATATCCAAGAATTAGTAACTTGTGTAGTTTTGTTGAACAGTATAAAAGGTAGAGCAAACTGCAAGCTAATTCCATCACGAAAATGGTTTTACAGCTGCTCTGCAGCTGGACAGAGTACTTCATGCCTGCCCAGTAACTATGGCAAAAGAGGTTTATGTTGGAGCACATTAAAAAGATTAAAATCAAAATCTTATTCCGCTAAATACTCATCAACTTCTTCAACTTTAACTTAGAAAGGAAAGTGAGGTTCGATAAGGAAATGTTGACCTCTAGATTTTCCCTCTTCGGTGAAATTGTTGGAAGGTGGATGAAAGTAGAAAGCATAGCAGGATTGAATGGGCCTACTTTCATCATGCACCAGAGAATTCAGCAGGAAAACAACTAGATTTGACAGATATCGTCATCCAAAATGTGTTAATCTTAGTTGTCTGTTACCATATTGGCATGTTTCACTTCTTTTCATCTGTAATTTCTCATGTCAGTTCTTTCATATAGAGTTTTGTATAAACACTCCCACCGTTTTCCAACTTGACTTTGTAATAACATCACATCCGTCACTTTAGCAGTAAACAGAAATTATTATTATTATGAATTGTTCTTTCAGTTTTGTGTCAATTTCTTGCCATGTATCTTCCCGACTTCCTATGACGAAAAAAAACTCACTCTGTATATTGATAAGCCATTACACGGAACACACCAGATTCATCATTTTCAAAATGAAATGAAGTTGTAGGAACAAAAAATTAACATATGTGAGTTGTAATCATTCTCACATCGACAATGTTCTCAATACGTGTCGCATACCAGTTAAGACAATCTTTTGCAATTCTTGCAGGGATGGTAAGGGATAATAATAATTTTCATTTTCACTTCATTTTTTATCATTTCATGTGCTCCTACAATCAGTGGTACGGTAAACATCTTGTGATGTCACTTTTTTTCAGTTTCAATGAACAAATCCTTATTTCTGAGTTTGTCAAATTCTTTTTCCGTGATATGTCACAAGGAATACTCATGTCAATCAATAAACAAACTTTATTGTTTTGGTCTTTCACAATAACCACTTTATTAGCTTTGATGGTTCTGTCTGTATGTACTGAAAAGTCCCAAAGAGTTGTTATATTTTCTCCCTCAGTTACAGCCCCAGGGTGGCGCTTATACCATTTCTCAACATTTTAACCGATATTTTAACTAGTGTATATATTGGACAAATCTGTCTTGCCTTCAACTATACTCCACTGGTGCCAATCCTTTCCCTCCAAATATTTTATTCTCCACTGCTTCAATAACATCATTGCAGAATCTACTCCAATTTTCATCGCATTCGCTTGGTAGGTCCGGTTCAATAAGTTCTAATCTTGAGCAGCTAAGGTGAAACCTTCACTCTCCACCTTTGGCCTTGAGATCCGTAGCCACTGACGGTTGTGCTCCTGGATTACATCACCTTGTTTCCTACGGGCCATATATTTGCTTTGCCGAGGTATCTCTTCTCACCCATCAACCAACTGCTCGCGCACTTTTCTCTTTGCCATTAATTTCAAATTCTTTGCAACATTTGCCGAACTTCTCTCAGGTTGTTCACCCTAGGTATCATGCATGACTTCAATAGCAAATTTTGGGTCTTCTTTATAACAGAATGAAACTCCTTATGCCTCTCGTGATTGTCTACGAGCTTTAGCATATTATTATTATTATTATTATTATTATTATTATTATTATTATTATTATTATTCAGTAGTTTTACTTTTATAACGTGCTTTCACTTCACTACCGAGCGCAGCTCTGTGCGCCTTGGGTATGTGCTGTGGTTTGCTGTGGTGCTCTTATGTTTACTGTATTGAAAGTGTTTTGCGTAGAATGTGTGCAGTACCCAGTAGTGCAATTTTCTGTATGTTATATATATTTGTAAGTCCTGGTGTTTTTGTTATGTATTTGTCTGAATATTTTTTTTATTATACCTAAGGCACCTACTCTGATAGGAATTGTTTCTGTTTTTAGATTCCACATTCGAGTTATCTCTATTTCCAGGTCTTTGTATTTTGAAAGTTTTTCCATTTCTTTTCGAGAAACGTTGTCATCTGCTGGTATTGATACATCAATTAGAAAGCATTTTTTTTCTTCATGATCTTTGACAACTATATCTGGTCTATTTGCCTTAATTTCTCTATCTGTGTGTATTGGCATATCCCAGAGTATGGTTGCTTTCTCGTTTTCTGTGACCTTTTCTGGTGTGTGTTTATACCATCTTTTTTCTGTTGTCATTCCATAGTGTTGGCATAGCCTCCAGTGTATATAGGTCCCAGCTCTGTCGTGTCTGTGAATTATTATTATTATTGTTATCATTATTATTATTATTATTATTATTATTATTATTATTATTATTATTATTATTATTATTATTATCATCATCATCATCATCATCATCATTATTATTATTATTATTATTATCATTATTATTATTATTATTATTATTATTGAGAGAGCAGTGCATTGTTTCATATCTGCTGCCACGCATCCTACAAAGGGGCGATTCGCTACTTTTATCTATTTGGAACTTGATGTAATTAGCTCTCAGAGCTTGTTCCTAGGCGCTGCCTATCAATACCTCAGTGCATTCTTTCAGATCACTTTGTCTTAGCCATCTCCAAATGTTGATCTTGTTTTTACCTTCGAACTCTCTGAGGTATTGCTCATGCAGTGGTTTCATTTTCCTGTTGTTTACTCTTTCTTCATCTTGTTTCTTAAATTTTTGTGGGTGCATCACATTTTCGGTAGGTATTGTATTGTTAATTCTAACAGCGGTAAGCAAGAATTCACTCTGCTGTTTGATATACCATTCCAAACTGTTCTTCTCGTTGACAACACAGATCTTGCATCCTATGAAACCTCTTCCAGCCCTGTTTCTAGGCACATAAAGTCTGTCAGTATCGCTTTGGGGTGTCGTCTCTTGTTAATTGTCATCACTTTTCTAGTTTGCCTCTTCGTATTATAAGCATACCACACTTTGTAGTCCCACATTTCATTCCGATATCCTTACTGAATATCTGCACTGTTGAGAGTAGGCCATTCATTTCACGTTCGGTCTTCCCAAAAATCTTTAAGTCATCCATATATAACAGATGATTTAAATTTCCTCCACCTTTCAAGGTGTACCCTGATGTCATTTTCCATTGTATCTGTGTGAGGGGTATCGTACAACTCACAAACAACAATGATAATAGGCTGTCTCCTTGAAATATGCTTCTCTTGATGTAAACCCTCGCCAAACATTTTCCACATAAAGTTAACTCTGTATTCCAGTCTTTCATTGATCTCCTAATAAAATTTCGTATGTTAACAGACACCTGTACCAACTCAAGACTTTCTAAAAATCCAGGAATGGGGAACATGTCATACGCTTTCTTACAATCGATACACGCCATGCCCAGATTAGTAAGTCTTTCTTTTGCAGTTGTTCTGTACCATTCTGTATATCAGAAGTTGGTCTTTTGCTTTCGGCTTTTCCTTTTGCACCATTTCTGCTCCACTGGCAATTTGTCATTCATTTCCAAGAAGTTATACACATAAGTAGATGTTATTCCTATCATCAGCTTCCACATTAGGAGCAGACAGGTGATAGGCCGGTAATTATCTACTCCAAAAGAAAATTGTTTCACCTGTGGTCAGTCACTTTGGGATTTGTACACCGTTGTTGATAATTTTATCCATTTGTGTGGCTATACTTTTGTGTAGTGCTGGGAAATTTATCCCATCCAATCCTAGGAAAATCTTAGTTGTCTGCCTGGTAGCCATTTCAATCGTCATTCTAATATTGCTCTATTTAACTTCATATTTTTCCGACCTGAATTCCTTCAACCATTTAGAATATTTGTTATGCTTTCTTCCATTATCCCAGATGTTACTCCAAAACCTTTTACTTTCTTCAGCGTCTGGTCTCTCACAGCTGTTATCCTTTCAATTCAGTTGTTGATAAACCCTTTTCTGGTCTTGTTGGAACAATCTGTTGATTTTATATTGTTCAATTCTGTGGTCATATCTTTTGATCTTTGTCTCTTTAACCTGCAGTCTTTGTTTCAGCTCTTCAAGAACTACATTTAGGCTCTTTTTCTTCATCCTATATGTACGTTCTAGTTCCTGATATTTCTCCTCTCTCTTGATTTCACCTTTTTTTCTTTCTTTCAGAGTTGTTGATATCTTAACGTAGTTCGTTCGTTGATTGTTTTATTCTTCTTTTCAGACAAAGTTCTTTTCCTTCATTCCCACATTTACGGTGTGGTTCGAGACCTACTTTAATTCCTATGTAGATGATGCAGGCTTTAATCGATCTATTCATTTCGTTTATATTATTTGTCTTCATTTCTTTCAGTATTTTATTCACCTCTCTTAAGGTAGCCCCTATTACGATCTTCAGGCGGTACCCGGTACTACCTTGTCGTGGTGAGAGAGCTTATGCCCCTAGAGGGAGGGGCGGCTCGTGATGGCTCTCACCCAGCCCGCGTCCGTCCCTCTCGTAAAGGGGTAACCAAAGGTACCAAACCGTTCCTCGCTGCGCGAAAGGCCGAGGCTCGCGATGCTAGTGGGACATCCCGAGTAGAGCGAAACTCCACCCCTTGGGACTGGTCACGGTCGGGACTGCCCTCGGAGCATGAGCCGACCAACTCGGCGCCGGCCCGCAACTGGTTGCTGAGGATCTGCATCGGCATCGATCCCGGACCGGCACGGCTACCTGGCGGCCCCGGTGGCACCGCCCCACCCAAATACAACGGGCGTACAGGTACGGTCGCGATCGTAGCGTCTGTTGGTACAGAAGAGCGCGTGGTTGTTCCCCCTGGACGGGTGGCTCGTCCACGAAAGTCGGAGCTCCCGCAATTGTACGTAGACCTTCACCTCGCTCGTGATGGACGGATGTTAATGTGTGGCCATACGGCGACCCCCCCGCCGGGAGACTAGGAAAGAAACCGCACCCCGACCGGGACCCAATACTGCGATCACACCAATTATAGCCGCATCCGGGGATGGTTAGAGTGATCCGGCAAGCGCGCAGCCTTCGGTGCAAGGTGGCACCGGCCACTTGAAAACAACGGGTATTTAGGTGCGGTTTTGATCCGTGCATCGAGGGATAGCAGCCAATCCCGCAGGCGGATGGATTCACCCCCTGGACACGTGGTCCTGTCCACGAATGTCGGGACCCTACTTGATCCTCTGTTCGGTCGCTCGGAGCCTCGTAGAAAATAGGCGGTGGCGCTGCCCACTATAAAAACCGGAGCGTCCCGATGAGCGCGACGATTCGGGATGAGTGGCCCCGACCACTATAATACACCGGCGTCTTGGTGTGGATGACCCTTTCGCCGTGCCCATGTTCTCCGCTCGTGTCGACTGAGATACTTCATGCCTTGACGGGTGGCGCTGCTCCACCTTAATACACCGGCGCCTCGGGATCCCTCTCGCCACGGTTGCTTCGGCGCTGGGACCAGGTCTTGAGGAGGTGGCTGCGGTCACCAAAAGTAGGGGCCCCGATGAGCGGCCAAGTTGCCTCGGGTCCGCCGTTTGGGTTCCTGCTGCGCTTGAGTGGGGTTGGCCTCGTAAGCGACCTGCACACGGGAGTGGCCTGCGTCGGAGAACTCCGAGTTTTGACCGACCCCTCTTGTGAGCCTTCTTCCTGACACGGGCGCAAATGCGATCGGGCGCCCGAGTACGCTGTCAAGGGACGGGGCTTGCAAATAGGCGATGGCATTCCTCTCAAGGCGCGATGGCACCGGCCACGGTAAAAAACGGTACCGGCTTCGACTCGCCTGTGCGCCTTAGACTCGGCTTTGGTTTCGCAGGACAAAACACCGGAAGGACAGCGTGCGCGTGTAGCTATATGACGTGTCGCGAGTGGGACCGCCCACATTAATACCAGGGAATGATTGCGAGTCCGCGGAGCAAATTTCTATCTACTCTTCTCAATCGATTTCTTTCCCTATCGAGGATTTCTTCAGTGATACTAGTAATGTCTTCGATCATTCCTTTGTGTTCATTATTTAGTCCTTCTCTATACTCAGGGCTTGAGATATTATACTTCTCCGGGTTACTCTCATTAAGTGCAGTCTCGTCAGCATTCTCTGTATCTACTTCTGCATCGCTCCCGTTTATTATTATTATTATTATTATTATTATTATTATCATTATTCCATCATAACACAGTGTAGGTAAAAGTGCACCGGTGTCTTTAGTCATCTGTCAAGTCACAACAAGGACCTCAGACAAATAATACTTTCCTTAAGATGTGCGCTGTGCCCAATAAGGCTGCTTTTTGCAAGACATCAATCTTGCATGGGATTTCCTGTTGCCTTAAGAAGTCTTGAAGTTTCAATGAGATTGAGCCCAACGCTCCGATCACCACTGGTACCGCGTTCCTTACAATCTTGCCATTTCCACTTTCAGTTCGGAGTACTTAGTGATGTTTTCAACCTCTTTACTCACGACATTCATGTCATTTGGTATGGCTACATCAATGATCTGACAATATTTGTCTCTCTTATTCAATATGATAATATCCGGCCGACAGTGTTCGATTACATGATCCATCTGAAAATCATAGACACAGAGTATCATTACTTTTCCATCCTCCTGCATAACTTTACTTGGCACATACTCATACCAGTTCTCTGTTACTTCATATTGGGATTTACGGCATAAGAGCCAATGAAGATACACACACACTTTATCGTGGCGGCGCTTGTATACTTTTTGTGCAAGGTCCTCTCATCCATTTACCAAGTGGGTCACATTATTATTATTACTATTATTATTTTATTATTATTTTATGTTTGACTTTTGTTTTGTATTTGTACAAGTTGGATCCAAGTCTCACCCAGAGACCTCAAGAGACAACACGTTAGAAGTTCATGTAGGTGTTATGCCTAGGGTACCATATATTTGGATTTGTACAGTTTTGTTCAAGTGAATGTTTAAGAAACCATAAGAAAATCATGTGTTTGCTTTAAAATTTGAGATCACATAGACAGTATTTTACGTAGGATATGGGCAGTTCCCATGAGCACTATCTTTTGAACTTCAGCCATTTTGGGGTTTCCTGGTATCTGAGCTAGGTAGTAATCAGCCCGTATCGCTGTCATTCCCAGGGCACCTATGACAATAGGTATTGTTTTCGTCTTCAGATTCCACATTTTGCTAATTTCTATTTCAAGATCTTTATATTTGCTCAGTTTTTGGTAGGTCTTGACAGATACGTTTATATCGATTGGGACAGTCATATCAATGAGGAGGCATGATTTTTGTCTGAAGTCTTTCAGTATGATGTCTGGTCTATTTGCGTCTATCTTTCTGTCAGTTTGAATGGTGAAGTTCCAGAGTAGTGCAATGTGATCATTTTCAAGTACTGGGGGTGGTTTGTGTTCCCACCAGTTTTTATCATGGGGCAAGTCCAGGTTTTTGCATATTACCCAGTGAATATATTGTGCAGCTCTATCATGCCTGTTGAGATACTCTGTAGGCGCAAGCAGACTGCACATGGAGACAACATGATCGATGGTCTCATTTTGTTGTTGGCATATACGACATAATGGGGAGCTGCCGTTCTTTAATATGTTGGCCTGGTAGTTCTTTGTAGGTAGGCATTGATCTTATTATTATTATTATTATTATTATTATTATTATTATTATTATTATTATTATTATTATTATTATTATTATTATTATATTTCTTTTTTTATCATTTCATGTAAACCTCCACACTTTATGTCTGCCTTTGTATTGTCTTCCCTCATCCTTCGCCCTTGTGGCAAATAAATTAAATCATTATTATTATTATTATTATTATTATTATTATTATTATTATTATTATTATTATCACTATTATTATTATTATTATTATTATTATTATTATTATTATTATTATTATTATTATTACTTTTGCTTTGTATTTGTACAAGTGGATTCCAAGTCTGACCCAGAGACCTCAAGAGATAACAAGTTAGAAGTTCAAGTTGGTGTTATGCCTAGGGTGTCATATATTTGGTCTTGCACATAGTATTGCTCTAGAGAATATTTAGGAAAACGTAAGAAAATTTTGAGTTTGTTTTAAAATTTGAGATTACATAGACAGTATCTTACATAGGGTATTGGCAATTCCCATTGCCAGTAGAGGTTTTGGGTGCCAACTCTGTGCAATACATTGTAGATCTTTGGCTGGGCTAAAAAGTCACATTCGATCTCAGCACCGTTAAGTTAAGCTTCGTGCAATGGCCATACTCGATAACGAGGGGTCAGCCATCATGTATGTATGTATGTATATATGTAGGAAAGACGGTAGGTAGGTAGGTAGGTAGGTAGGTAGGTAGGTGGGTGGGTAGCTAGTTAGGTAGGTATAGATAGATAGATATGTTTGTATATATCCCTGTAATGTTAACTGTCGAGAAAAAATACTCAGTACCATAGCAGAGACTGGTTATCCATTTTAATTTGGTCAAGTCATTCCCATGCTGCTCTCAGTTTCACTTAATGGTGCAAAGGTTCTTCGTGCAAGTTGTAACACACAGATGAAACTCAGAATAGCAAAAGATTAACTCGGCCAATATAAGTGTGTGAATTTAACAGAGGAGTATGTTGGATAAAATCATAATTAACTGATCCTCCTGTATTTTCTTTTAACCAAAGTCAGGAACTTTACGTGTCATACACGAAGATTTAACTAAGATATGTATTCTAATTACATTTACTGATATATGATTGTTGAATATTCATAACCATTTTTTTTATTACTGTTATATTGGTATCTGCCAGGACATTTTTATCTCACTTTTCTTGTGTGTGTGTGTGCGTATGTGTGTAGGTGGGGGGGTACTTTTATTTAGGCACGAGGCCAGCAAATTTGAGGGGAATGTGCGGTCGAGCAAGATGTGCATTTAGCATTCTCTCTACTAGTCAGTGTCCACCTCAGGCAGGTGCCTTTGGCGGCAGCTCCATGCTAGCAAAATTTATCTCTAGCCAGCAATATCCCCCGTAAATCTGCCTGGCCAGGATCGACCTGAGAGCCCTTAGTTAAATTTTCCCCCATCACTGCCATGCGTCCCATTAGAACAGTGCCAATCACCTCAATCACTTTGGTGTCCGACAATATTACTGGGATGCTATCCAAACATGTGAACACGGGCCTTCAGCATTATAGCTCTCGTGGAATGTCCCTCTAGCTTCGAACTTCTGCAGTAGTGGATCTAGAGTTAGTGCGTATTGATAGAGACAATGGGGATGAACTCTTATCGTACGAAATGCATGACATACATACGTGTATGGAACAAGAGTAGTAAATTTGAAGGTAGGGATTACTCAATGCCCTTGACACCTACACTTGGCAGGTGCTTTATTTTCTTGACCGTGAATGGACAATACACAAAGTCGAACTCGGTGGTATCTTAACGTACTGACTACTTGGTAAAATTAATAATTGTTAATTTTCAATTAATTAATTAATTAATTAATTTTACACTATATTATTATTAATATTATAATTTACTCCATGATCGAAACTGCAGTTTTTCTGCGGGATAGGTCTTAACACACACGTGGGTATAAGATATAAATATGTATCACATTCAGCTGTATATTTTGGGGCATGCGTTTGTATATTGGTTATGCGATGACGCTTGATCGCGTACATATTTAATCCTAACACTCGCAAATTTATAACCCGGAGTACCAAACTGAGGAGAAAAATAGGCAAATATGTGGTTAACCTAAGTCGTTATAGATTCATAATTTTTCTTTTTACCTACATATAAAAGTTTGGTAGTATCTGGGAGATTTTTATGGTAGTTGAAAAGACATTAGCGTCTATTTCTAATTCAGTACGTGGTGAGGCACTTAGCTGACCCCTGATTATAATTACGTATATAATTATAGAATATTATATATATATACATACAAATATATATAGAGAGAGGGGGGAGAGAAGGCGTTTTTGAAGTTTTGTATAGACGTTGTATAATTAAAATAATAAGGTAGTTAGAATGTTGGATCATTATATATATTCTGTTATTTACATTTTATTTACACTTTTCAGCGCTTTCTTCCGTTATCGGATTTAACAAAAAGAGGTTTGAAGTTAGATTTCTTGACCTTTTTATATGTAACGAATTTTTGGGGGTTGCCAATCAAGAGAAGTGTGTATGTATATATGTATGTATGTATGTATGTATGTATGTATGTATGTTTGTTTGTATAAATGAAAGAATGTTTAAGAATTTCATTCTTTTGGAAACAAAAGCACCCACGATCTATGCCACTGTGCTGCATCTTAGCCACATTTCACTATGTCTAACCGCAGATTTTCCCCTTCCGTGTGAGTGAAATGGAATTGACGGAAACTGGAAACAAGAGAAACCCGGCACTGAAAATGCAGTGGTTTCATAAATTAATTTGCATGCTGATTTACGTGCATCTACCTGAACATCTTACACAAGTGTACCCTCGAGCATAGAGAGTGTATATGTGTGTGTGTGTGTGTGTGTGTGTGTGTGTGTGTGTGTGTGTGTGTGTGTGTGTGTGTGTGTGTGCATATATATATATATATATATATATATATTCTTTTACACTTTTACTTGCTTCAGTCATTTGACTGCGGCCATGCTGGAGCACCGCCTTTAGTCGTGCAAATCGACCCCGGGATTTATTCTTTGTAAGCCTAGTACTTATTCTATCGGTCTCTTTTGCCGAACCACTAAGTTACGGGGACATAAACACACCGGTATCGGTTGTCGAGCAATGCAGACACACAAACATACACACACACACATATATATACATACATATATACGACGGGCTTCTTTCAGTTTCCGTCTACCAAATCCACTCACAAGGCTTTGGTCGGCCCGAGGCTATAGTAGAAGACACTTGCCAAGATGCCACGCAGTGAGACTGAACCCGGACCCATGTGGTTGGTAAGCAAGCTACTTACCACACAATATATATATACACACACCCATACGTACATATATAAGTAATTCACACACACACAAACACACACACACCTTATATTTATATAGACATACAGAAGAGGTCACCCACTTTTTTACAGAAAATCTTGCTGATTTCTTTACATACACACATACATGTCGTGTGCTAGCGTGCTTTTGCGAATGTGTGTGTGTGGGGGGGGGTATGTGTGTGCATGTTTGTGCTTGTGCGCGTGTTTGTGTGTGTGTGTGCACAGATGCGTGTGTGTGTGCGTGTGTGTAAAGGAGAGGAGGAGTGACAGCGAAGACGTTCGTGTCTGTCTTTGTATGTCCGTGTGCATATGGGAAAGCGTGTGTGTTCATGTGTATCTGCGTGATTCTTAGTAGTCAATGTCAACTTAAGATAAATTGCTTAAAATTAATATAACATATTTCGTATATTATGATATCAATTATGCAACACTTACACTTATTGAAACCTGTTTCATTAGGAATATATAATTTGCCCCGATTTTTGTCTTCGTGCCTACTATTCCTTACTCTCTTTTACATATTCACCATATCGTTTTCCCTATCTACCCTTTACCTTCCCCTCTCTATCTCTCTTTTCCTGTTTCTGTTAAATAGCAAGTAAATGAATTTTTTGTTGGTTTTCATGTTGAGTGTAACAGAAGATCGATCAACAAACGTAATTATTCAATTGAATTCTAATACAATTGGTTGATACAACTGTACACAGTGGTACCATTAAGGTAAGCCTGAATCAAGATCTGAGGCGAAGCGTCTCTGAGAAAGCGGATCCTCTCAATTATAGGAAAAGAACATAACGCACCCTTCCACAAATTTCGACTACCTACTTTCGTTACCAGCGAAGCCGCGTTTAAATCTGAGATAATGATTGCTATGCGAGGTTCTTAAAAATTATACACAGTTACAATTTACCAACTGGTAGGTTTCGATCTCAGAACTTTATCAATACCAACTGAGGTGAAAGTGATCGTTGTGCCAGGATATAAAAAACACGTAGAACACTATACCTGCATCTCGTATAATATATGAAAGTAGTCCAATTTCAACTGATATTATACAGAAAAAATATTTGTGAATACATGTGTGTGTGTGTGTGTGTGTGTGTGTGTATGTGTGTGTGTGTGTGTGTATGTGTGTGTGTGTGACCGGTAGTAAAAATGTTAGTGAGAGGAACAACAAAATACAACAGCCTTGGGGCGAGATGTCATTGTGTTTGACACACTATTCTACTGGAATGGGTTTTACATGTTCCTACAGACATCAGAATATGATTTAATTATCGATACAAAATGATCTGGAAAACCAAGACTGAAGAGTTATTTTTTTACATTGGTAGACTTGTTATTTATGTTAGCATAACCTCCTGTTTCTGTGTTGCTGTGAAAAATTACATCAATTCTTCCTGTACGAGAACTGGTAACTGAATATATACCAGAATTTTCAGGTCTAACGGTAAAGTTATTCTTTAACTTCCACATTTACATTTTCTTCTGATATCATAATTGCACCTTTGCACATTTTGCGGAGAGCACCGTTGCTCCAGCTTGCACAAGTGAGTTCATGAAACTTCTGTATGATACCATTTCCACTAAAGCGCAGGTCTCATCTTTATCAGTCGACTTACCAAACTTAATTTATATATTTCCTCCGTAGCTTCATCTCGTGAGGTTAAATTTTCTTGGAAGTGACCATAGACTTTTGTCTAATGGTAAGCATTCTTCCTGTACCAACATATACATACCTCGCTGCGCAGATTCCCTGTTTGGCAGTTCAGAAATGTGCTCAATCCAGTGGAATGCTGCTAGTGAATTGAATAGGGGGATTATCGGAGAACAAACGAACCGATGCCGAACTTTTGGACTAATAAGCTTCCCCCGTTAAATGATAGTACTTACTTGCAGTTATTACCTTCACCGGCAGCTTTGATGTTACG
Organism: Octopus bimaculoides; assembly: GCF_046866305.1. Taxonomy (NCBI): domain Eukaryota; kingdom Metazoa; phylum Mollusca; class Cephalopoda; order Octopoda; family Octopodidae; genus Octopus; species Octopus bimaculoides. The sequence goes on along the minus strand of NC_142928.1, from coordinate 117,312,847 downwards.
CACAACACCTCTTTAACATGTGTCTCCATCAGCCTGAGTGATCACTGCAGTTAAAATTTCATAGTCATTACTCCCTTGATCAACCGATAAACTACTACACAGCAATATACTGTGAGCAATGCGCTTTGCTTACAAAAGAATCTTGACTTCAATATCATTTTCATCAAATCATTTGACTGTAGTAAATTCCTTGATTCAGAGCATTCAAACACGAAAGATCTTAATAGTCCCACTTATTTCTCGCGCAAGTATTATCATCCACGATTTTCCACAAACAAAGCAATAATCCGTCCACTACTTAACGTATTTAATTGTGTATAAGAGGTAGTTTTTCTCCCAAAAGACCTCTCATGAAGTAACCCTGCGTACAGTATGCGAATTTAAGCTTCCCATAACCTAATTTTCTCCCTGATTTTCACTTCTTCCTAAATATGGACTACTGAAATAGGGGTGCATTTAATATACCAGTATCTTTAATGTCAACAAATACAATATTACAAATATGATAGATCGTGATTGCACAGTAAATTCTCAAGCTTTATACTTTGGACTGAGCTTTGTGGTATGATCATATTTTAGAAGCATTAATCCATATCTACTCAATTTTCCCGTACTAATCACGTCCAACAAAACTCTACGCCTGCCAACCCGTTTTGAGCCTAGTATCGAAGTCCCCTAGTAAAATCATTTTTTCTGACTTGAGTATATTTATAAATGCAACTCTGTGAAAATAGAAAGGATAGCAACATAGACACAAAGCAAAGGAATATATCCGATATGCATACGCAGTTACTAATCGTCCGTTTAGAGGAATAGGATTCTCTTCTTATTTATTAAGTTTTCAGAACTGACTGAAAAGCTATCACCGGTTTCTCTGCTTTCCTCTTTCGATTTCCATTTCTAGTTTCATCAAGCTGAACATCGTCTTCCAGTTCAATCATTGAAACTACTGCATTATTTACATTATATCTTTCAGGCTCACATTTACACTTGTTTTCTAGCTACAGCCGTCGCAATATCAAATACTTTTATATCTATGACTTTTTTTTTTGCCACAGCAGATGCGTTAAACTGGTCTAACAGAAAAAGGCAGGCAACTTTTAGGTCATCTTTTCCTAGATCTTTCCGGTTCCTGGGTGAGCACTTCTCATGAAATGCTGGAGATATCCACGCAAAATTTGAATTTCATCGCTATTTTCGACAAGTAAGATATATATATTGTTTAACGTAGATTGCGTACATACTGGTTGGTCACCATGTGCTTCTAATTATCAGTTATCCATGCGTTGCCACTACTGCTGCAACACTTAAAATTCTGCTATAGCCGTGCAGAGAAATTTAGATCCGCTAATACTTGCACAGCATTTCATAGTGCTTCTCTAACTGTATTGGCACGATCCAAAAGTAAAGTGATGCAAAATACCTGGTGTGAATAATTTTCTCTTAAAGAAAATTTAGAGGTGCCTCATACCTAGTGATCTTAAAAGCACCAGACACCGACTTGGAATCTGCAAGCCCCCAAGCTATTGTTAAATAGTTAATAACCAGTCCGTTTGCCAGGTGTTGTTTCTGTTGTGCTGGATATCGAGCGATTCTCCTTACTGGGTTAACCTGGTGGGTGTGCCAGTTTAGTCTCTGACTACTCGACGATGCAATAGGGTGTAATGTATTACATCTTTCTAGTAGATCTCATGCGCGACCAGATGCGTACACACATATATCGACAGGCAAACTCACACGTATATGAGTGTCTTTATGCATGTGTATATTTGTGCGCATTATTCAATAAATAAAAGTGACATGATCCTAAAATTCGCAGGTTTCATTTATTAATAAGATTTTTAATTCCTCTTTAATATTAAAGCTCTCTGTGGGTATTCGTATTAAGTACAAAAACTAAGGCGACACCTCATCCTTTTGGACATACTGTGTGACAACAGGTGAAAAATCTGCGTTTATTTATTAATTTGTCTTTGCTGGTGACTTTCAAATGGAAAATAATCGAAATCAGTCGTCTTGCCTTTTGTTTAGAAATTAAATACTATAACCGATACCAAACCCTTGTTTTTGTTTTCCGAAGTATCACTCATTGATTATGAATAACAATCAGCAGGTATTTGTATTCATATTTCACCCGGTTAAGTTAAGATGAAAACGCTTGAGAGAAGTTGATAAAATGGGTGTCTCTTGATGTGGTTGTTGGAACTGCTGGAAATAACAGCCAATTTTTTTTTTTTTAATCCTATACAGCTGTTTTAAAAGTTTCATGTGTATATAAATACATACACACACACACACATTCACACGCACACGCACGTATATGTGTGAGTGTGTGTGGGTGTGCGTATATATTTATGAGTGTGTGTGTGCGTATACACATATGAGTATTAATTGAAACAGCTGTAAGGGGTGATGATTAATTTGATGTTAATAATAAATAATTATTAACTTCTAAATCTCCATTTTCTTTTTCTTCTTTTACACACACACACACACACATGCATGCATGTATGTATGTTTCTGAGAGAGTCGGAGAAAGAGTGCGTGTGTGAGTGTGCGTGTGTGCATGTGTGTGTGTGAGTGTCTGTGTGTCTGTTCACTAAAAGCATTGTTGCATCGAATTAATGAGGTGTTTTATTACCATTATTAGTATCATTATATTGTTGTCTATCTAAATTATGTAATTTCATAATAATGTGCATGTGTGTAAAATTATTAGGTTAAAAGTAAAACAACTGTTTATAGATGTATTTACCATAAAGTACTGATATATATTTGTATTTGGAAGTCCTACGGTATAGAATGAATATTGTATGTATTTCCGTAGTGGCATCATTATACGTGAATTGACACATCACAATATATAGAACCAACTAGGTCGGGAAGAACAAGCGTAACGAGGTTACCCCATAGCATTATATTTCTCTTTTGAGTATAAGCTCAAAATTCAAAATGAATAGATATAAATATAAGAAAGTTTCAATATATGAGCGGAGTTGGAAGTTTCTAAGTAAAGTAGCGTGTAAAGATACATATTAATGAAAGTGAGAAATATGGGAGTATGCTTAGATAGATATTTGCATAGATATATGATCTAGGTACATCAGTGTTGAATAAGTGCATATGTCTGTGTAAAGGATCGTGAAGGTAACTTTTGTTAGTTTATTAGTCTCTCTTAATGACTTGTAAAGCAACTGGGATAAAACAAGCGACAATTTATAGTATATAGCCAAAATTGACAGGATGTGGTCCGCTGCTGTGTTAAAGAAGTGACCATATGTTTTACTTTGACCTGAACCAGTAACAGACACAGGGACAAGTAATTGTTAAAGTTTATCATTTTATATCATTATCTTGGAAGGTTCATTTATTTTCCTAAAAGTCGAGACAAGCTTCTGGTTAAGAACGGAGTGAATACGGGTTTTTATTTTTTTATTTTTTCAGTCTAATCAATTTTCTTTTGGTATTTTTCTCGTTTGTACATATTTTCATTTCTGCGTTCTTCTTTGTCAATAGAGTGCTAAAGATAACAATTTCGTACAGGTATAAAACAAAGAAATCAAAGATGATCTAGCAGTGCTTTGTACCCTAATCACCTGAAGACGCACATGTATGCAATAATTGTTGGATCATATTAATGTGTATATTACATACGTAACATTCAGCAATTACCAACCGAAAATGATGCGCTAAAAAGTCATAGCCATTAACATTAAAGCCCGCACGTTCCGTTTTCTCATATTAAAAGTATTTTATATAAGGGCAGGAGTGAGTGTGTGTTAAGAAGCTTGCTTCCCATCCACATGTTTGTTTTTTTTTTCAGATTTAGTCCCACTGCGTGGTACCTTGGGCAGGTGTCTTCTGCAATAACTTAAGCTCGACCAAAGCCTTGTGAGTGCATTTGGTAACTGGAAACTGAAAGAAGCCCATCAAATATTTGTGTGTGGGGAGGTGAGTGTGCGCATGTATGTGTGTGTGTGTGTGTGTGCGTGTCTTTATGTCTTTGTGTCTGTGTCTGTCCCCTACAATCGCTTGACAACCTGTGATGTTGTGTTTACGTCCCCGTAACTTAGCAGTTCGCCAAAGATATCGATAGAATAAGTACTAGAGTTAAAGATGAATAAGTATTGGGGCCAAGTCATTCACCTGAAATTTCTTCATGGCAGTTCTGCAGCATTACTCCAGTCTAATTACTGAAACAAGTAAAGCACACACACACACACACACACACACACACACACACACACACACACACACATACTGCATGACTATAAGTCTCAGAACATACAACCTCCGTTTGCTAATACATACTATGCCATTTTGATCCTACTGCATAGAATGATAGACAGTTGTGTACCAAAACTACTTATTATCCAATAATTTGTGAATGAAACTTGGTGGATAGAAAATCTGCGGAAACTCGTCGTATACTCATGAATGTGTGTGTGTGCATGTGTGTTTGCGCGTGTGTTTGTTTGAGTGTCTTTGTGTGTATAGAGAGATACATATACACACATTTATAATTATATACATGTAGACATAACGCATATATATGCATGTATGTGTATATGCATATATGTGCAGCTCTTTGTATATATGTTTTGTGTGTGTATGTATATATGTATGTATATATAAATTTACATATATATATATATATATATATATATATATATATATATATATATATATATATATATATGGCTCTTTGTATATGTGTGTGTGTGCGCGCGTGCGTGTGTTTTTAGGTGTTGTCAGCACCGGGTATATTAAACGTTTAATAAATGTCCAAGAAAAACGTTCAAACTTCATTTTCCTCTTCGATCCTGGTCATTATGCTGAATGCATCAGTGAGAAGCATGCTTGAGCAAGCTTTTCACCGTGCGTGCATCTGTATATATCATTAACGTTGTTACAATTTAATAACAAGGCTAACGAGACAGACGCAAAGGTAGATACGGAGAGAAAATAAAGTATGGGTGGGGGGGATAAAGAGAGAAAAGTGAGTGAAGGAGAGAGAGTGATTGAGAAAGAAGTAGGCTGGCAGAGAGACAGACAGTCTGTGTAAAGAAATCATAATTGGATAGTTAATTGAATGACTACCAATACATTTTCAATATCCGTTTCGTCTATATCTTTATCCTTCATCATCATGAACATCATTCTCATCGACGTCGTCCTTCTCCACGTCTTCTTCTTCTTCCTCCTCCTCATCATCATAATTGTCAGCAGCAGCAGCAGCAGTAGCAGCACAGCAATGCTGTCATTACTGATGCAATCGCCATCACCTCCGCCACCAATTACCGCCACTACCATGACGACTATTACTAGTAACACTATTGACGATATAATAATAATAATAATAATAATAATAATAATAATAATAATAATAATAATAATAATAATAATCCTTTCTACTAAAAGCACAAGGCCTGAAATTTGGGGGGAGGGGTCTAATCGATTACATCGACCCCAGTGTTTCACTGGTACTTAATTTATCGACCCCAAAAGAATGAAAGGTCACCCTTGGCGGAATTTGAACTCAGAATGTGAAGACATACGAAATACTGCTAAGCATTTCGTCCCGCGTGCTAACGTTTCTTTATTTCTTTACTGCCCACAAGGGGCTACACACAGAGGGGACAAACAAGGACAGACAAACGGATTAAGTCGATTATATCGACCCTAGTGCGTAACTGGTACTTATTTAATCAATCCCGAGAGGATGAAAAGCAAAGTCGACCTCGGCGGAATATGAACTCAGAACGTAGTAGCAGACGAAATACCACTGAGCATTTCGCCCGGCGTGCTAACGTTTCTGCCAGCTCGCTTAATAATAATGATGATCATAACAAAAGTGGTTTCTTTTATTTGTCGCCGATGAAGGAACAATACAACGGCAGTCGTAACATGTAAAGATTTACATAGAACGGAATGATTTAAAATATATATGTACTTAGCATACAGAATTAACAAAATGTAATTAATGCTAGTATACACAGTACACAGCATAAGAAAAGCGATGATGACGCAACCCTCATGTTATAGGACTTCTAGGCTAATCGATTTATCCGAAAACCTAAGATCTTAAGCACTAAGGGTAAGTGCTGTCTCTAAATTTTGTTCTCTGACTTACAGGTTTTCACTTAGAACGGTGCCACGCACTCTTGCCATTTTCACCACTTTCACCCCACTTTCAAAAAATCCCTCGAGGACTGCATCCTCCTTCTCCACCATCACTTTTCATTTTAAGTAAAACTTGAAAAGTCGATGAGGACACTCCAAAAAGGAAACTCTCTTCGCTCATACCTGGCAGCCTTATACACCACCCGACTTCTTTCGTTATAGCCACCAGACAAAGGAAAAATGTTTTCTCTGTCCGATTAAAGAAGATTCACTGCTTGGACCAGAGAGGGAGTCTCTACGTAATCACGTGAGGCGCCAAAAATGTTAACTAAATCATCCTGAATTACTTGCTGTACTAAAAGGGTAGTACTCTACTGCATTTTATGGACTATTATTTTCATCATTACTTTATCCTTTTTTTTTTTTTTTACTGGGATAAATTAATATTGAATATTCTATAACAGAAAATTGTACTTGCATCTAGAATGCTGGTCAAACCATGAATTCCAGGCATAGAAATTTCCTTGTCAGGACATGTGAATGGTATCAGAGAATAACAAAAACGAAAACACACAAAGAACCTTAAAATCCTTACAAAAGTGCAACACAAAGTTTTCAAAATACATAGAAAAACTACCAAATAATAATTAGAATTCATTTGTAATCTATATTCTATAATCTATAACATAGTCCTCAGGGAATTCTGCGATGCAACACTAACAGTATTGGAAACACGTTTACGGTACTGAAAGCTATTATTATTGCAAATGTGATATTCATGTAGGAATAACTTAGATAACGTTTTTATAACTGCAACACTGATCAATTACCACCAAAAGTTGTGCTCAACTCAGTTCAGACCATTTTACAGCGGAATGGCCCTACAACATATATGAGAAAAAAGACTTTCAGTCAATACATTGATACTACAAATAACATCCGCAGACTAACAAAGAACGACAATAGACAAGAAATGTTAATAAACTTTCTGAAAAACAAACATAAAGCATACCAATTTAATAAGTATATATCACCCTTATACTCAAAAAGTAATCCCCAAAATTACTCCCTGTCCCCAGCTGCAGCTCTTTAACATTCATAAACACTGTCAGTAGTAAAGATGTCAATTCACACTTTGGTTTTCGAAGTGATAATATACTGTCCTTACATCCTAAACCCACCAAAACACAGCCTTTTCCAAACCGACAATATATCCTTACACGTAAACTACCCACTATAACTACTTAGCAAACAATTTCTTTGCCATTTACAATCCTAGATTCTGTTGCTTGCAGTAGCATGGTAGGCAAGCTTGACTCAGTCTGAGAATGCCAGTTACTGTTCTTTTGCAAATATTTTTTGGGAGTGTGCATTCCAGCACAGTTTTTGGAGCTAATGAGGTTACTGATGTTGCAGCTATTCTTGACTTGACGTGTTCTTAATATTTATCTCAGCTGAAAGCGACGAGCTGGCAGAATCGTTATGGCGCTGGGATAAATTGCCTTGCGAATTTCTTCCGACATTTCTTAATTCAAATGGCCGCCGGAGTAGACTTTGCCTTTCATCCTTTCGTAGTCGATAAAATAAGTACCTGTTGAACACTGGGGTCGATGTAATCGACTTTCCCCCTTTCCCCGAAATTACTGGCCTTGTGCCAAAATTTTGAAACCAATATTTATCTCACTTGAATGGGAGAAATAATGTTAACAAGATGCTGTTGCAATCGGGTTCTTAGGCTTTATTGACGACATTACCGTTGTGAACATCATCAACATGACTGACATCATCATCGTTGTAGTTATCTACATCATTATCATCACTATATCTATCTAGTTCATATTAGAATAATCACATTCTACAAACCACTACTCTGATTGCAGACTACTAACCAGACAAATAGAAGAGACGCCTCCATCTGATCGTTCAACGTAATAGAGATTGCAGCCAGTCTCCTTCAAACTACAGCCTATCGTCTTAAAAAAAGACACATTGGGTAATGTCGTTCGGGATGCATTATGTTTCCTTAACTGGTGGGATGGTCATGGATGGACTGAGTTTGCTTATAGTTTTAATTAATCGCAGTTGTCCTCCGTCTAAACAATATCACCAACACTTACTATTATATCACAGACAACAATCCTCACTGCCACCACTGATACGAATCCAACCTTACAATTGAAAAAAAAACAATCAATGTTTCATATTTATAAATTAACTCACATCAATCTTCTTGCACCTCCTTCTACCAAATGTGATCGCGCAACAAGCATTGAACAAAACAAAAAGAAAAAACGAAATCAGCAGGCATACTACTATTACTGCTGCTACTACTACTACTACTACTACTACTACTAATAATAATAATAATAATAATAATAATAATAATAATAATAATAATAATAATAATAATAATAATAACGGTAGTAATAATAATTCTTTCTTTTATTGGCCACCAAACAAATAGGGACAATACAATACAAGGGACAAGTGGGGTGTTGAACAACTCCGCGTATACAATAAGTAACAAAGAAAAAACAAATAGCCAAACAATTTAACAATAAAAATTTTCCAAAAGAGGGGAGTTCCTAACAAGGATACCTGCAGAACCCCACACAACCTGGTAATCCCGACCGCCCAGTGCATCTCGGCAGGCGCCTCTCCTCCTCAACTCCGGCTTACAAATGAAACTTTAGAGTAGGCCCATTCACACAGGCCATCCTCGCAACATACATCCAACTTTCAACAAATTTACTAGGTGTGGGGTGCAGAACTTCCCTCTCTACCTTTACTTCCTTTATCAAGTAGAACTTGAAAAAGTCCACGAGGAAAGTATCTATCTTCAAGCCTTTCAGTCTCGTCCACCACACTACCTCTTTCGCTATAACCACCAGACAGAGGAAAGCTGCCTTTCCTTCCAGACGAAAAGAAGGCGGCGGGGCAATCTGCACGTTGCGCTCGGCTGATAACCGGATCCGTCCTTCAGGGGGTAATAGCTGTTCGACAAATCTCCACAGGTCAATAATGCACGAATACTAGACGAGTGCGTGCAGGGAGGTTTCGTAGCTCTGCGCACACCTTGGACAGGTCGTCTGACAGTACTTCATTTCTGGGTGAGACTGGCTACCCTGCTCGTCATTTCCCCCTAGTTCTTGACCACCTGGAGATCCGGACCACACCAGACCCCGAGAAATTTAGCCTTGCGCATACCTTGGACAGGTCCGTCTAACAGTACTTCCGTGTCTGTAGAGCTTGTCTCGAATCGGCAGAGCTCCCCACAGAAAGCAGAAAAGCAAGCGCTCCAGCTTGGTCAGCCATGTAGCAGGGCAAAGAACGACGGTCAGGCGGTAATAAATGACAGAAGCGATGTACGCATTCGCCACCTCCGCCCGACCTTTCCAGAACAACTTCCTCTCTATTCATTTCTGGGTGAGACTGGCTACCCTGCTCGTCATTTCCCCCTATTTCTTCACCACCTGGACATCCGGTCCACATCAGACCCCGAGAAATTTAACCGGTCCTTCCGTCCAGCGCCCTACAACGTTGTCGGTTGGCATGGACCTGCTTCTCCAGGTGCCGAGCTGTAGGCCCACAGACTTTTCCTGATTAATTTTTGCTCCTGTCACCGCTTCCTCCTCCCTTATGGTAGAACCGATCACCTCGATTTCCGAGCTATCTGACACTATTACGGTGATGTCGTCCGCGTAAGCCGACACGAACCTTTCCGCATCCTAAATCACGCTGATTTCCCCTCGAAATATCCAACTTCCTCAGTAATGGCTTGAGAGCCAGCACATATAAAAGAGGAGAGAGTGGGAATTCTTGAGGGACCGAGTGGGCGATGCTAAACGATTCCGATAGATAGCCGTTTACCACGATCCAGCCTCTGAAAACGGGACCAAAATTGGCCGCTACGAGGACTGACTCCAAGTATTGATGGTTGACCCTGTCGAAAGCTTTTGATTGATCCAAATTGATTAGAACCCCATCCATGTCAGGTTCCTTCCCTACCCTCTCTATGATGTAGTGCGTGAGCTGGAGGTTGTCATGGATAGATCTGTTCGGAATAGTGCATGTTTGCGCGTAACCGACAAGCTTAACGACAAGCGCCAACCTATTGGTTAAGACCTTGGCCAAAATTTTATAATCTGCGTTTAGCAGAGTTATGGGCCTAAGAATTATCTATTTGATTCCCCTTGTTCAGGTCCTTTCTCAGCAGCAACACCACACCACGGTTCATAGCACTGGGCATTCTCCCTTTCTGCTGCCAGTTGTGGTAGACATCCGCCAAAAGATCGCCAAACAAGTCTGGCATATGGATATAAAGATCGAAGGGCAGAATCTCCAGCACGGGAGACTTCTTCCTTGTGCAGCTCATCATCGCGTCCTGTATGTCTTCGGCTGTTATCAGCATTTCGCAGAACTCCGTATCCCTGGCCGAAAGGCGCGGCATGCCATCGAGATAGGAGGTGAAATCCACCTCCATCCTTGACACCCCGCGCACCCCAAACAATTCAGCGAAATGCTGCTAAAATTCCGTACACATCTGCTTGGACTCGTGTAGCATACGCTCGTCCCGGACCGAACTGTGGCTTTGCTGCCACGTTGCACCTCTGTCATCCGGTCCCATCGAACGGCTCTCGTCCCTTCATGTCTTAGAACACGCGCCCTAGCTCTGACACGGAACCTTCGTGCTTGGCATGTCAGTCGTGATGCTTCTCCTAAGCTCCTCTTCTAGCTTTCTAACTAGCTCTCCCTCTACCCTCTAATGTTATTTCCTTACTAAATCCTATTGTCTCTACTCTAATAACCCTTTTTAGGGCTATCCACCAACGGCTGTTGTTGATTGCGCCCGCCAACTTCCGATGGACTAACTCGCTTATCCAGTTTCTGAATGCTCGACGCGGTGGGAAAGCTGCTTTCAGCTTCCAGTACCCGGGGTCCTGGCTATGGATCCTATCCAGGTCGACCGTGCAGATCACAAATTTGTGGTCTGTGTAGCCGATGATTTTGAACTGTGGACAATCCATGTTATTTCTATCTACTGACCTACAGAATACCCTATCTAAATACGATCTGGATGACCCGGTTTGTTCGCCAATGTCCACATTGGTGCATTCAGGAAATCCAGTCGGTACTTGTCAGCCAATTGGAAACAACTGAGCAAGCTTTTGAGGCTTTTTTCACCCCACTCTCCTATCGGCTAGCCCCATCCTATCCAGGCGTGCATCCAGCATGGCGTTCCAATTGCCCACTAATCGTCTGAAGAAATATGGCTGCCCCGCCCCGGTTGGAGCGTACACAGCGACTAGTCTGAAAGCACCACCTTCGCTGCTACTCATATCCAGGACCACCAAATTACCTTCTGGATCGAGGAAAATAGTCTGTACTTCGAGATCTAGCCCTTTCCTAAACAGCACTTCCACTCCGCCTCCCATTCCAGGCCGACTAAGAGATGCGTAGATCTCAAAATCGTCGAAAATGGGAGCCAGATCACGTGTGTCAGAAATCTTGGTTTTGCTGACGGCCGCCACATCCATAGATAATGACCTGAGGTAGTTGAGCTGGCGCTCCTGCTTCCAGGGCGACCCCAGGCCAAGGACATTTACACAGCCCACTCTAATCAAATGTCGCACTTAAGCTTTCTGCCTTCTACACAAATCAACCCCATTGGGCAGCTCTATAAGGTCTAGGATTTTTTCCATGTTTTCTGCCTTTACAAGGATCAGGATTTCCATGGTTATCCCGAACTAGTTTTTCCTACTGCTCCATTTCACCTCTAGGAGCTTGTCCGAATCCTGTACCACGCACGTTACGATACACCAGACATTCTTGCCAGGCGTAGCGCCTGGTATTTTTTATTCTGGCAGTTCTTTTTGAGAGGTAGGTTTGGAACAGGACCCACTCCTCACTCCATGGGGGCCTTACTGTATGTTTACATGCGAGTTCCTCACTTCTGAAGAGGACTTCGATGCTGACATACTGTCTGATTCTTTGTAAATGGTCCACGTCTTCTAAAATGTCCTACAGAACCACCTCCACTTGACATGGTAGATGTTGTTTCTGCTCTCCTGCTCTAGCGAGACACATTTAAAGTAAATAGCTTTTTCCTCTTCATTTAAAACAATTCAGTGAGTACAAGAACCGCTGCTTTAACCCGCTCCCTTTTTATGTTTTTTTTTTTTTTGTGGGAGTGGGGTGCTTAGACCAATTCTTTTGTGCTATCATCAAGGACCAGCGGAAACATTTCTTTTTTAAAGCTGGCTACGTCGGAAAATTTGTTAAAATTCGTGGAATCATTGTTTTGTTTGGTGTTCTTTATATTATTTAACTTTGTCGTTGTTTTTGGTGATCTCTGTTTTGCAGGTGTCAATCATGGTTATTTCTACTATCTTCTGTCTCTCTCTTTCTTTTCTGTCTTCACATTCCTACTGTCGTTGCTACTGATTTCACATTCTTCACGAGCTCTCACATTGCTTAGGCTGTTGTTGTTGTTGCTGTCGCTTGGAGTAAGTGATATGACGCGGGATGTAGGGGGGGGGGAGATCTTCTGTGCGAGGGCTGGTGGGAGGAACGGCTTTCCCTCTCAATGCTCCCAATGATGGTCGCTGATGCCGATGGTAGTGGTGATGATGGCGCCATCTTGTGTGTTCGTGTTTTTTACACAAGATGGGGCGTTTTCTGAGTGCAATAGATAATCGGATGAATAAATACTGCCCTTTACGGGGCAGAAACAACAACTGATCACCTGCCCAAAGGTTCCTGGTGTTCTTATTGTCAGATTGTAACAAAAATAAATAACATATATTTGTAAAGACAGGGTGAAAAACGCAGTTTAAAACATAACTTACGAAGCGTGTTCCAAAGAACGTCTTACGTATTCCGCGGCGAATAATAATATTAATAATAATCATAATAATAATAATGATGGTGGTGTTACTGCTAGTGTTTCTACACATACACACAAATACACAAACACACATACACGCATATGCATATACATATACATATACATGTGTGTGTATTGTGTATGCGCGTGTGTGTGTGTGTGTGTGTGCGTGTGTGTGTGTGTGTATGGGTGTGTGTGTGTGTGTGCGTGTGCATGTATTTAAGTTTATTAATATAAAATGCAAGAGTAAATGGCAAATTAAGAAACGTAGGTGTCAAGATAATTGTCAAGTGAAACGAATCAAGCCGGCTTGGCGGGGGTTTTGCTTTGTGGTGGTTTTAATGAAAAGATTCAGCTGAGAAGAAGAAAATCACCAACAACGACAAGAAATGGAAACAATTCAACAATTAATATAGCAAAACAACTGCTCTGCTATACGACTGCACCGTCTATGATAATAAGGATAAAAGAAAGGATGATAAAGGGAAAGAAAAAAGTAAGAAGAAAAGGTGATATATGGAAGAAAAAAATGATGATGATGATGATGATGATGATGATGATGATGATGACAGCAGCGACTTGTGGTTGGGGTTGTAGAGATTAGTCATGATAATGATTGACATCTTTGTTGCCGTCGTCATCATCACAATCATCATGATCATGATAAACACTATCACCATCACCACCGACCCCTTCCCCCTTTTGCACTCTCGCCACTAATACCATTACCACTACTGCCACCACTACCATCACTACAACCACCACTACTCCCATCTCGATCACCATTACCACAACCACATCGTCATCATCATCATTATCATCATCATCATCGTCGTCATCGTCGTCGTCGTCGTCATCATCATCATCATCATCATCAGCTTCATCATCATCATGATTCCATAAAATAAATTTTGCTAACCTCTTTCAGATTCTTAGTTTCTTCCAAACGTTGTAGATTCCAAATGCGACCAGACTTTTCACATCTTCATGTGTATTCGCTTCTAAACTGCCGAAAAACAAATTCTGTGTCGCGTTCTACTTCACAACCATTCAAATGTAATCATCTTTTGCTCAGTGTCAGGACTTGCTCCTTTTTTACCGTTTATTTGTATCCCTAAGCTATTGCTATTTCACATGCTTCCTCTAACTGTTTAGGGGATGGTTTTCAATTTATGAAAGAACGTGGATATTAGAATTTTGTCATCAGAATGTTTATTGAAAAGACATCGATGTTTATCTAAGATTTTCAGTACTCTCATGATTAACTCCATTAAGCTATTAAAAATGATGAAGTGGTGGACAGCATGCTACTTTCTTCAGGAAGGAGTAGTAGTTCAAACAAATCGGTCAGGTAGCCATCCATAATCACGATACATTCCTATTTGAGGTAAAGTCCTCAATAATTCACATCACTTAGGGATATTCACCAACTGCTGTCATTCTGTTGTAAAGAGGTCTCCTCCAGATTATTTTCAAGGTGGTTTAACCCTTAAGCATTTAAACATGCCATATCAGGCGCAAATATTCTTTGTATTACATATACAAGCTGGTCAGATCCGGCCTCTCACACCTAGCAATGTCAATCTAAAAATATACACCCACATCACTGAAATTTCAAAGCTACGAGATAATGTATGATTAATTAAAACCAATTTAAATAAATCAGCATTATATTTGACAGAATAATCTGAATGCTAAAGGGTTAAAGTCACTGAAGTTCAAGCATAAGGAGACTTGATTTGACATTTCTACAATAGGCACAAGACCTGAAATTTTGGGATAGAGATATAGTCGATTACATCGACCCCAGTACTCAACTAGTATTTATTTTAACGACCCCGAAATGATAAAAGTGAGATCAATCTTGGCAGAATTCGAACTTAGAGGGTAAAGCCGGAAGAAACACCGCTAATCATTTTGTTCGGTGTGCTAATGATTATGCAATGTCACCACCTTCTGCCTCACTATAATAATGTCATCAACTACTAATTCCAATTGTTTAAAATTAGTTCGTGAAATGGAATGCATGTGTATAAGAATGTACAGTACAATTAATGATAAATACGGTACCAGGCATATAAACACATTTGTGAAGCTCATTTTGAGCTGTGGTTCTCAAACGAGGTCTAAATTTTCCTTGAGGATCCATATAAGAGTTTTGAAGATTCAAGCAACGAAATCGTAAATTGAGGATCCACAATATTATTTTAAAAATTTTGCTTTAGATGTAAGCATTGGTGTGTATTGCAAGAAACTACAACACTTTACATAGTTCAACCGACTAAAGCTAATGTGCATAAAACAAAATAAAAATTTTGAAAGAATAGACTAGTAATCAGATGAGTCCATAAATTTTTAAAATATTGGTTGAGAATCCCTGATTTTGAGCAACAACTTAACTCTAAATTCTCATTCAACCAGTAACCAGTATCAGAAATTACAGAAAGTTTGCCAAATGCGGACTGAAGTGCAGAAATAACAAAAGGATTAGTAGAAAACTGATGAAAATATCTAAAACATGTATAAATACCATCAGTGCATCAATATATGACCAAGGACGAAAATACAAAGATATGTACATAGATATATATATATGTACATGCACTTATGCTTGTAGACGCATTTATACATAGATAGATTAAACAGATTTCACATAGAGTGGAAGCAGAAAAACTCTAAATGAATTGACCCGTATATTTATTAGTCCAGTATGTAAAATGAGGAAAAAGAAGCAAGAGACGCAAAAATTAGAGGAAGATTTTTTTTTTTTGTCTTATTTTACCAATACAGTGAAAAGAATTCCATGGAAATCTCCGTGTTAGAATGTATACGTAGAACCATAGAACACACGCAGAGGTGCGCGAGTCAACTGGGTAGTAGAGCTAGTCTGCACGTATGTAAGTATGCATGTATGTATGTATGTATGTATGTATGTATGTATGCATGGATGGATGGATGGATGGATGGATGGTTGGATGGATGGATGGATGTAGGTTTGTATGCATGTATGCATATATATATATATATATATATATATATATATATATACATATATATATATATATATATATATATATATATATATATATATATATATATATATATATATATATATATATATATATATATATATATATATATATATAATACACTTATATACCGGTGTGTATGTATCTGCATATGTATAACCAGATAAAAATACACTCACTCGTATATATACATACATGTTCAAAGACACGAATAAATGTATATAGATATGCATATGAATATATATGTTCATGCACATGGCAGTCGGTGAACATGTACAGAGAGATAAGCACACGCGCACACACACATATATTTAACAGAATTGTATATATATATATATATATATATATATATATATATATATATATATATATATATATATATATATATATTCTCTTACTTATGAGGGGTTTGTGCAAGTAAGATTGAGTTAAGTTAGCTGAATAGAAGACATATACACAATGAACGAATTTCATAAAATTTGAAGTAGTGTTTTAGAGAAGCTAGAAGCAACCAGTAATATACTGAACCAAGTTACATGATTGCATCATTCTGCAGAATTGAAAATATTATTCTTAAAACAGAATGAAAAGAAATAGTGTCTCCACCGCACAACCCG